>NC_058162.1:13865391-13984317 GCF_020080835.1 Cotesia glomerata
TTTAAACATCTTTTAACACGTTTGAGTTGACAAATTATCAATTTTACAAATAATAATTGATATTTTATCAATTAACCAAAAATAAATGGACCATGTATACTCTTTTATTTCCCTTAAGTCAACCTGTGAACTATTTTAATTAAAATGATTTCTATTTTATCAATTACCCAGAATACAGCAGCTGTCAAACATCTTTTGACTTATTCGAGTTGATAATTCATTAATTTTACTAATAGTCATTGATACTTTATTAATTAACCGAAATAAATGAGCCATCGAATAGTCTCACACGTTTCTCCTGTATCGACCTCTGACTTATTATCATGATAATGATGAATATCAAATTAATTAAACGAAATAAATGTGCTATCGATACACTCTTGATTCCCTTGAGTCCACCTGCGACTTGTTTTGATAATAATGTGTAATATTCCTATACATAAGACGGAATAAATCAGCTGTTATACGTCTTTTAACACGTCTGAGTTGACAATTTATCAAATTTACTTATGATAATTAATATTTTATTAATTAACCGAGATAAATAGGCGATCGATACTATTTTGTTTTACTTAAGTCAAACTGTGAATCATTTTGTTAATATTAATTACTATTTTATGCATTAGGAGGAATAAATCAGCTGTTAAACATCTTTTAACCAAACCCAGTTAATAATTCACTTATTTTACTAATGATAACTTATATTTTATGAATTAGCCGAAATAAATGGACCATGGATACACTTTTATTTACCTTGAGTCAACCTGTGACGTATTTTGATGATAATAATTTCTATTTTATCGATCAGCCGGAATAAAGCAGCTGTTAAACATCTTATGAACTATTCGAATTGATAATTCATTCATTTTACTAATAGTTATTTATACTTTATCTATTAAACGAAATAAATAAGCCATCGATAGTCTCATGTTTTTTCTTAGTCGACCTATGACTTATTCTTATAATAATGATTATTATTTAATCAATTAAACTAAATAAATAGGACATCGTTTCTCCTTCGTTTCTCTTAAGTCAACCTGTAACTTATTTTGATAAAAATAATTACTATTTTATCCATTAGCCGTAATAAAGCAGCTGTCAAACATCTTTTGACCTATTTGAGTTGATAATCTATTAATTTTATTAATAGTTATTAATTCTTCATCAATTAACCGAAATAAATAAGCCGTCGATAGTATCTCCTCTCTCCTGCGTTGACCTATGACTTATTCTTATGATCATAATTAATATTTTATCAATTAAACGAAATAAATGGGCCATCGATATACTTCCGATTTCTTTGAGTCAACCTGTGACTTATTTTGATAATAATAATTACTATTTTGAACATAAGCCGGAATAAATCAGCTGTTCAACGTCTTATGACACGTCCGAGTTGACAATTTATCAATTTTACTTTTAATAATTAATATTTCATAATTAACAGAAATATATGGAACATCAATACTCCTTCGTTTCTTTTTAGTTAACTTGTGACATATTTTGATGGAAATGATTATTATTCCATCAATAAGCCAGAATAAATCATCTGTCTAACATCTTTTGACCTAATCGAGTTGATAATTAATTAATTTTACAAATCGTTATTAATTCTTAATAAATTAACCGAAATAAAAGAGCCATCGATAGTCTCACGATTTTCTTAAGTCGAGGTATAAGTTATTATCATAATAATAATTAATATTTTATCAATTATACGAAATAAATGGGCAATCGATACACTCTCGATTCCCTTGAGTCAACCTGTAAAATATTTTGATAAAAATATTTACTATTTTATACATAAGCCGGTATTAATTAGCTGTTAAACAATCTTTTAACTCGTCTGATTTGATAATTTATCAATTTAACTAATAATAATTAATATTTCATTAATTAACCGAAATAAATTGGCTATCGATACTCTTTCGTTCCTCTTGAGTTAACCTGTGACTTATTTTGATAATAATGAATACTATTTTATTCATTAGCGGAAATAAATCAGATGTTAAACATCTTTTGACCCAACCGAGTTAATAATTTATTGATTTCACTAATAATAATTAACATTTTATTAATTAAATCGAATAAATAGGCCATCGATAGTCGCTCGTTTCCCTTGATGCGACCTGTGACTTATTTCATAAATAAGAATTACTATTTTATGCATTAGCCAGAATAAATCAGCTGTTGAATATCTTTTAACCCGTCCGAGTTGATAATTTATTAATTTATCTAATGATAATTAATATTCCATTAATCAACCGAAATAAACGAGCCATCGATACTCTCTTGTTTCTACTTAGTCGACCTATGACTTATTTTAATGATAATAATTGATATTTTATTAACTAACCGAAATAAATAGGCCACTGCTACTTTTTTGTTTTACTTTAGTCAAACTGTGATTTATTTTAATAATAATAGTTACAATTTTAACCATAAGCCGGAATAAATAACCTGTTGAACATCTTCGAACATCAACCCGTGACCCCTTATTATAATAATAATTTCTATTTTATCAATTAGCCGGAATGAAGCAGCTGTGAAACATCTTCTGACTTATTCGAGTTAATTATTCATTAATTTTATTAATAGTCAATAATACTTTATCAATTAACCGAAATAAATGAGCCATCGATAGTTTTACGTTTCTCCTGAGTCGACCTATGACTTATTCTCATAATAATGATTAATATTTTATCAATCAATCGAAATAAATGTGCTATCGAAACACTCTTGATTGCCTTGAGTCCACCTGCGACTCATTTTGGAAATAATTATTACTATTCCTATTCATAAGCCGGAAAAAATCAGCTGTAAAACGTCTTTCAACACGTCCGAGTTGACAATTTATCAACATCACTTATAATAATTGATATTTCATAATTAACCGAAATAAATGAAACATCGATACTCCTTCGCTTCTTTTGACCCAACTTGTGACTTATTTTGATAAAAATGATTATAATTTCATCCATTAGCCAGAATAACTCATCTGTCTAATATCTTTAAACCTAATCGAGTTGAAAATTCATTAATTCTACAAATAGTTATTAATTCTTAATCAATTAACCGAAATAAATGAGCCATCGATAGTCTCACGATTCTCTTAGGTCGAAGTATGAATTATTCTTATAATGATAATTAATATTTTATCAATTATACGAAATGAATGGGCCATCGATACACTCTTGTTTCCCTTGAGTCAACCTGTGAATTATTTTATAAAAATAATTACTATTCTATACATAAGCCGGTATTATTTAGCAGTAAAACATTTTTTAACACGTCCTAGATGATAATTTATCAATTTGACTAATAATAATTAATATTTCATTAATTAACCGCAATGAATTAGCTATCGATATTCTTTTGTGTCTTAAGTTAACCTGTGACTCATTTCGATAATAATAAATACTATTTTATTTATAAGCCGGAATAAATCAGCTGTTAAACATCTTTTGACCCGGCCGAGTTGATAATTCATTTATTTTACTGATAATAATTAATATTTCATAAATTAACCGAAAGAAATGAGCCATCGATAATCTTTCGATTCTTCTAAGTCGATTTTTGAATTATTTTAAAAATAATAATTAATATTTTATTAATCAACCGAAATAAATAGGCCACCGATACTTTCTTGTTTCCCTTGAGAAAAAAAATGATCTATATTGATAATTTAATTACTATTTTAACATTAGCCGGAATATATTAGCTGTTTACAATCATTTGACCCAACCAAGTTGATAATTTATTGATTTCACTAATAATAATTAACATTTTATTAATTAAACGGAATAAATAGGCCATCGACAGTCGCTCGTTTTCCGTGATGCAACCTGTGACTTATTTCAATAATAAGAATTACTATTTCATGCATTAGCAAGAATAAATCAGCTGTTGAACATCTTTTAACCCGTCCGAGTTGATAATTTATTAATTTAACCGATAATAATTAATATTCCATTAATCAACCGAAACAAACGAGCCATCGATACTCTCTTGTTTCTTCTTAGTCGACCTATGACTTATTTTAATAATAATAATTGATATTTTATTAATTAACCGAAATAAATAGGCCATTGCTACTCTTTTGTTTTACTTTAGTCAAACTGTGGTTTATTTTAATAATAGTAGTTACTATTTTAAACATAAGCCGGAATGAATCAGCTGTTGAACATCTTTCGGCCGCACCAAGTGAATAATTTATTAATTTTGCTAATAATAATTAATATTTTATCAATTAACCGGAATAAATGGACCATGGATACTCTTTTATTTCCCTCAAGTAAACCCGTGATCTATTAAGATAATAATAATTTCTATTTCATCAATTAGCCATAATGAAGCAGCTGTCATACATCTTTTGACTTATTCGAGTTAATTATTTATTAATTTTATTAATTTCCATTAATACTTTATCAATTAACCGAAATAAATGAGCCATCGATAGTTTTACGTTTCTCCTGAGTCGACCTATGACTTATTTTTATGATAATGATTAATATTTTATTAATTAAACGGAACAAATGTGCTATTGATACACTCTTGATTGCATTAAATGAACCTGCGACTTTTTTTGGAAATAACAATTATTATTTCTATACATAAGCCGGAATAAATCAGCTGTTGAACGTCTTTTAACACGTCCGAGTTGACAATTTATCAAATTTACTGATAATAATTAATATTTTATCAATTAACTGAAATAAATATTCATCGATACTATTTTCTTATACGTAAGTGAAACAGTGATTTATTTTGTTAATATTAATCACTATTTCCCATTAGCAGGAAGAAATCAACTGTTGGACATCTTTTAACGCAACCTAGTTAATAATTCACTTATTTTACTAATAATAGCCAGTCCCATGGCTAAGCGGTATAATGCTTGTCATGCTTGCTTGGGACTGGTGAGGCGTGGGTTCGAATCCCGGTGTGAGCTGAAATTTAATTTTCAGTGAACAACGGTGCTCGTAACTCACGCCGGGCTGTACAGGTTTGGGTTTTTCGATGGTTTCCCCAAGCCCTGTGCTACCGGTGGGGCACAGGCAAATGCGTGCAGTTTTCCCAAAGTCGGCCCATCGCCGCATTACTCTCCAGGCTAAAAAAGTATGTAATACCGCCAAACTTATTCTGCCAAACTTAATGTACCGATCAGCCTGGAGTCCCCTTCCGGTCTCGGCCGGACCCCCATCGAGATAGAAGTCTGAAAAGCGGGGTAAAAATAAAAAAAAAAAAAAAAAAAAGTATATGGAGTATTTTACTAATAATAACTAATATTTCATCAATTAACCGAAATAAATGGACCATGGATACTCTTTTATTTAACTTAAGTCAACCTGTGACCTATTTTGATAATAATAATTTTTATTTTATCTATAAGCCGGAATAAAGCAGCAGTCAAACATCTTATGAACTATTCGAGTTGATAATTCATTAATTTTACTGATAGTTATTTATACTTAATCTATTAACCGAAATGAATAAGCCAACGATAGTCTTACGTTTTTTCTGAGTCGACCTATGAGTTATTCTTACAAAAATAATTGATATTTTGTCAATTAAACTGAATAAACAGACATCGTTACTCCTTCGTTTCTTTTGAGTCAACCTGTGACTTATTTTGATAAAAATTTTATTTTGAAAAAAAAAAATAATTACTATTTTATCGATTAGCTGGAATAAAGCAGCTGTCAAACATCTTGTGACCTATTTAAGTTGATAATTCATCAATTTTATAAATAGTTATTAATTTTTTATCAATTAACCGAAATGAATGAGCCGTCGATAGTATCTCCTCTCTCCTGCGTTGACCTATGACTTATTCTTATGATCATAATTAATATTTTATCAATTATACGAAATAAATGGGTTATCGATACACTCTCGTTACCCTTGAGGCAACCTGTGAATTATTTCGATAAAAATGATTACTATTTTATACATAAGCCGGTATTAATCAGTCTTTAAACATCTTTTAACACGTTTGAGTTGACAAATTATCAATTTTACAAATAATAATTAATATTTCATAGATTTATCGTTATGAATGCGCCATTGATACTCTTTCTTTTCTCTTGAGTCAATCTGTGAGTTATTTTAATGAAAATTATCACTATTCTATCCATAGGAAGGAATAAATCATCTGTCAAACATCTTTTGACCTGATCGAGGTGATCATCCATGAATTTTACTAATAGTTATTAATTCTTCATCAATTAACCGAAATAAATGAGCCATCGATAGTCTCACGATTCTCCTAAGTCGAGCTATGACTTATTCTTATAATAATAATTAATATTTTATCAATAAAAAGAAATAAATGGGCCATCGATATACTCCCGTTTTTACTGAGTCAACCTGCGACTTATTTTGATAATAATAATTACTATTTTGAACATTAGCCGGAATAAATCAGCTGTTAAACATCTTATAACACGTCCGAGTTGACAATTTATCAATTTTACTTATAATAATTAATATTTCATAATTAACCGAAATAAATGGAACATCGATACTCCGTCGTTTCTTTTGTGTCAACTTGTGACTTATTTTGATAAAAATGATTACTATTCTATCCATTAGCCAGAATAAATCATCTGTCTAACATCTTTTGACGTAATCGAGTTGATGATTCATTAATTTTACAAATAGTTATTAATTCTTGATCAATTAACCGAAATAAATGAGCCATCGATAGTCTCACGATTCTTTTAAGTCGAGGAATGAGTTATTCTTATAATGATGATTGATATTTTATTAATTAACCGAAATTAATAGGCCATTGCTACTTTTTTGTTTTACTTTAGTCAAACTGTGGTTTATTTTGATAATAATAGTTACTATTTTAACCATAAGCCTGAATAAATCAGCTGTTGAACATCTTTCGGCCCAAGCAAGTTGATAATTAATCAATTTTGCTAATAATAATTAATATTCTAACAATTAACCAAAATAAATAGATCAAGGATACTCTTTTATTTCCCTTGAGTCAACCCGTGACCTATCAAGACAATAATAATTCCTATTTTATCAATTAGCCGGAATGAAGCAGCTGTCAAATATCTGTTGACTTATTCGAGTTAATTATTTATTAATTTCATTAATAGTCATAAATACTTCATCAATTAACTGAAATAAATGAGTTATCGATAGTTTTACGTTTCTCCTGAGTCGACCTATGACATATTTTCATAATAATGTTTAATATTTTATTAATTAAACGAAATAAATCTGCTATTGATAAACTCTTGATTGCCTTGAGTCAACCTGCAACTTATTTTGGATATAATACTTACTATTTCTATACATAAGCCGGAATAAATCAGCTGTTAATCGTCTTTCAACACGTTCGAGTTGACAATTTATTAAATTTACTGATAATAATTAATATTTTATCAATTAACTGAAATGAATGGGCCATCGATACTATTTTATTTTACGTAAGTCCAACAGTGATTTATTTTGTTTATATTAGTCACTATTTTAACCATCAGCAGGAATAAATCAACTGTTGAACATCTTTCAACACAACCTTCTTAATAATTCACTTATTTTACTAATAATAACTAATATTTTATCAATTAACCGAAATAAATGGACCATGGATACTCTTTTATTTACCTTGAGTCAACCTGTGACCTATTTTAATAATAATAATTTCTATTTTATCGATAAGACGAAATAAAGCAGCTGTCGAACATCTTTTGACATCTTTGAGTTGATAATCCATTGATTTAATTAATAGTTATTAATTCTCCATCAATTAACCGAAACAGATGAGCCGTCGATAGTATCTCCTCTTTCCTGCGTTGACCTATGACTTATTCTTATGATCGTAATTGATATTTTATTAATCAAACGAAATCAATGAGCAATCGATACACTTTCGTTTCCCTTGAGGCAACCTGTGAATTATTTTGATAAAAATAATTACTATTTTATACATAAGCCGGTATTAATCAGTTGTTAAACATCTTTCAACACGTTTGAGTTGACAAGTTATTAATTTTACTAATGATAATTAATATTTCATTGATTTTTGATATGAATGCGCACATCGATACTCTTTCTTTTCACTCTCGATTTGCTTGAGTCAACCTGTGACTTGTTTTGATAATAATAATTACTATTCTATACATAAGCCGGAATAAATCAGCTGTTAAATATTTTTTCATACGTCTCAGTTGACAATTTATCAATTTGACTAATAAAAATTAATATTTTATTAATTAACTGAAATGAATTGGCCATCGATACTCTTTCGTTTTTTTCTAATTCAACCTGTG
Source organism: Cotesia glomerata (assembly GCF_020080835.1). NCBI lineage: Eukaryota > Metazoa > Arthropoda > Insecta > Hymenoptera > Braconidae > Cotesia > Cotesia glomerata. Next base: position 13,873,689 of record NC_058162.1, read on the forward strand.
ACTTATTTCGATAATAATGAATACTTTTCTATTCATTAGCCAGTATAAATTAGCTGTTGAACATCTTTTAACCCAACCTAGTTGATAATTCACTTATTTTACTGATAATGATTAATATTTTATCAATTAATTAGAATAAATTGACCATGGATACTCTTTAATCTCCCTCAAGTCAACCCGTGACCTATTATGATAATAATAATTTCTATTTTATCAATTAGCCGGAATAAAGCAGCTGTGAAATATCTTTTGACTTATTTGAGTTAATTATTTATTAATTTTATACCTAGTCATTAATACTTTATCAATTAACCGAAACAAATGAGCCATCGATAGTTTAACGTTTCTCCTGAGTCAACCTATGACTTATTCTCATAATAATGATTAATATTTTATCAATTAATTGAAATAAATGTGCTATCGAAACATTCTTGATTGCCTTGAGTCAACCTGCGACTTATTTTGAAAATAATAATTACTATTCCTATACATAAGCCGGAATAAATCAGCTGTAAAACGTCTTTTAAAACATCCGAGTTGACAATTTAACAACTATACTTATAATAATTAATATTTCATAATTAACCGAAATAAATGAAACATCGATACTCCTTCGCTTCTTTTGAGTCAACTTGTGACTTATTTTGATAAAAATGATTATTATTCCATCCATAAGCCAGAATAAATCATCTGTCTAACATCTTTTGACCTAATCGAGTAGAAAATTCATTAATTTCACAAATAGTTATTAATTCTTAATCAATTAACCGAAATAAATGAACCATCGATAGTCTCACGATTCTCTTAAGTCGAGGTATAAATTATTCTTATAATAATAATTAATATTTTATCAATTATATGGAATAAATGGGCAATCGATACACTCTCGTTTTCCTTGAGTCAACCTGTGAAATATTTTGATAAAAATTATTACTATTCTATACATAAGCCGGTATTATTTAGCAGTTAAACATTTTTTAACACGCCCTCGAAGATAATTTATAAATTTGACTAATAATAATTAATATTTCATTAATTAACCGCAATGAATTGGCTATCGATATTCTTTTGTGTCTTAAGTTAACCTGTGACTCATTTCGATAATAATAAATACTATTTTATTCATAAGCCGAAATAAATCAGCTGTTAAACATCTTTTGACCCGGCCGAGTTGATAATTCATTTATTTTACTGATAATAATTAATATTTCATAAATTAACCGAAAGAAATGAGCCATCGATAATCTTTCGATTCTTCTAAGTCGATTTTTGAATTATTTTAAAAATAATAATTAATATTTTATTAATTAACCGGAATAAATAGGCCACCGATACTTTCTTGTTTCCCTTGAGAAAAAAAATGATCTATATCGATAGTTTAATTACTATTTTAAGATAAGCCGGAATATATTAGCTGTTTACAATCATTTGACCCAACCAAGTAGATAATTTATTGATTTCACTAATAATAATTAACATTTAATTAATTAAACAGAATAAATAGGCCATCGACAGTCGCTCGTTTTCCGTGATGCAACCTGTGACTTATTTCAATAATAAGAATTACTATTTCATGCATTAGCAAGAATAAATCAGCTGTTGAACATCTTTTAACCCGTCCGAGTTGATAATTTATTAATTTAACCGATAATAATTAATATTCCATTAATCAACCGAAACAAACGAGCCATCGATACTCTCTTGTTTCTTCTTAGTCGACCTATGACTTATTTTAATAATAATAATTGATATTTTATTAATTAACCGAAATAAATAGGCCATTGCTACTCTTTTGTTTTACTTTAGTCAAACTGTGGTTTATTTTAATAATAGTAGTTACTATTTTAAACATAAGCCGGAATGAATCAGCTGTTGAACATCTTTCGGCCGCACCAAGTGAATAATTTATTAATTTTGCTAATAATAATTAATATTTTATCAATTAACCGGAATAAATGGACCATGGATACTCTTTTATTTCCCTCAAGTAAACCCGTGATCTATTAAGATAATAATAATTTCTATTTCATCAATTAGCCATAATGAAGCAGCTGTCATACATCTTTTGACTTATTCAAGTTAATTATTTATTAATTTTATTAATTTCCATTAATACTTTATCAATTAACCGAAATAAATGAGCCATCGATAGTTTTACGTTTCTCCTGAGTCGACCTATGACTTATTTTTATGATAATGATTAATATTTTATTAATTAAACGGAACAAATGTGCTATTGATACACTCTTGATTGCATTAAATGAACCTGCGACTTTTTGGAAATAACAATTATTATTTCTATACATAAGCCGGAATAAATCAGCTGTTGAACGTCTTTTAACACGTCCGAGTTGACAATTTATCAAATTTACTGATAATAATTAATATTTTATCAATTAACTGAAATAAATATTCATCGATACTATTTTCTTATACGTAAGTGAAACAGTGATTTATTTTGTTAATATTAATCACTATTTCCCATTAGCAGGAAGAAATCAACTGTTGGACATCTTTTAACGCAACCTAGTTAATAATTCACTTATTTTACTAATAATAGCCAGTCCCATGGCTAAGCGGTATAATGCTTGTCATGCTTGCTTGGGACTGGTGAGGCGTGGGTTCGAATCCCGGTGTGAGCTGAAATTTAATTTTCAGTGAACAACGGTGCTCGTAACTCACGCCGGGCTGTACAGGTTTGGGTTTTTCGATGGTTTCCCCAAGCCCTGTGCTACCGGTGGGGCACAGGCAAATGCGTGCAGTTTTCCCAAAGTCGGCCCATCGCCGCATTACTCTCCAGGCTGAAAAAGTATGTAATACCGCCAAACTTATTCTGCCAAACTTAATGTACCGATCAGCCTGGAGTCCCCTTCCGGTCTCGGCCGGACCCCCATCGAGATAGAAGTCTGAAAAGCGGGGTAAAAATAAAAAAAAAAAAAAAAAAAAGTATATGGAGTATTTTACTAATAATAACTAATATTTCATCAATTAACCGAAATAAATGGACCATGGATACTCTTTTATTTAACTTAAGTCAACCTGTGACCTATTTTGATAATAATAATTTTTATTTTATCTATAAGCCGGAATAAAGCAGCAGTCAAACATCTTATGAACTATTCGAGTTGATAATTCATTAATTTTACTGATAGTTATTTATACTTAATCTATTAACCGAAATGAATAAGCCAACGATAGTCTTACGTTTTTTCTGAGTCGACCTATGAGTTATTCTTACAAAAATAATTGATATTTTGTCAATTAAACTGAATAAACAGACATCGTTACTCCTTCGTTTCTTTTGAGTCAACCTGTGACTTATTTTGATAAAAATTTTATTTTGATAAAAATAATTACTATTTTATCGATTAGCTGGAATAAAGCAGCTGTCAAACATCTTGTGACCTATTTAAGTTGATAATTCATCAATTTTATAAATAGTTATTAATTTTTTATCAATTAACCGAAATGAATGAGCCGTCGATAGTATCTCCTCTCTCCTGCGTTGACCTATGACTTATTCTTATGATCATAATTAATATTTTATCAATTATACGAAATAAATGGGTTATCGATACACTCTCGTTACCCTTGAGGCAACCTGTGAATTATTTCGATAAAAATGATTACTATTTTATACATAAGCCGGTATTAATCAGTCTTTAAACATCTTTTAACACGTTTGAGTTGACAAATTATCAATTTTACAAATAATAATTAATATTTCATAGATTTATCGTTATGAATGCGCCATTGATACTCTTTCTTTTCTCTTGAGTCAATCTGTGAGTTATTTTAATGAAAATTATCACTATTCTATCCATAGGAAGGAATAAATCATCTGTCAAACATCTTTTGACCTGATCGAGGTGATCATCCATGAATTTTACTAATAGTTATTAATTCTTCATCAATTAACCGAAATAAATGAGCCATCGATAGTCTCACGATTCTCCTAAGTCGAGCTATGACTTATTCTTATAATAATAATTAATATTTTATCAATAAAAAGAAATAAATGGGCCATCGATATACTCCCGTTTTTACTGAGTCAACCTGCGACTTATTTTGATAATAATAATTACTATTTTGAACATTAGCCGGAATAAATCAGCTGTTAAACATCTTATAACACGTCCGAGTTGACAATTTATCAATTTTACTTATAATAATTAATATTTCATAATTAACCGAAATAAATGGAACATCGATACTCCGTCGTTTCTTTTGTGTCAACTTGTGACTTATTTTGATAAAAATGATTACTATTCTATCCATTAGCCAGAATAAATCATCTGTCTAACATCTTTTGACGTAATCGAGTTGATGATTCATTAATTTTACAAATAGTTATTAATTCTTGATCAATTAACCGAAATAAATGAGCCATCGATAGTCTCACGATTCTTTTAAGTCGAGGAATGAGTTATTCTTATAATGATGATTGATATTTTATTAATTAACCGAAATTAATAGGCCATTGCTACTTTTTTGTTTTACTTTAGTCAAACTGTGGTTTATTTTGATAATAATAGTTACTATTTTAACCATAAGCCTGAATAAATCAGCTGTTGAACATCTTTCGGCCCAAGCAAGTTGATAATTAATCAATTTTGCTAATAATAATTAATATTCTAACAATTAACCAAAATAAATAGATCAAGGATACTCTTTTATTTCCCTTGAGTCAACCCGTGACCTATCAAGACAATAATAATTCCTATTTTATCAATTAGCCGGAATGAAGCAGCTGTCAAATATCTGTTGACTTATTCGAGTTAATTATTTATTAATTTCATTAATAGTCATAAATACTTCATCAATTAACTGAAATAAATGAGTTATCGATAGTTTTACGTTTCTCCTGAGTCGACCTATGACATATTTTCATAATAATGTTTAATATTTTATTAATTAAACGAAATAAATCTGCTATTGATAAACTCTTGATTGCCTTGAGTCAACCTGCAACTTATTTTGGATATAATACTTACTATTTCTATACATAAGCCGGAATAAATCAGCTGTTAATCGTCTTTCAACACGTTCGAGTTGACAATTTATTAAATTTACTGATAATAATTAATATTTTATCAATTAACTGAAATGAATGGGCCATCGATACTATTTTTATTTTACGTAAGTCCAACAGTGATTTATTTTGTTTATATTAGTCACTATTTTAACCATCAGCAGGAATAAATCAACTGTTGAACATCTTTCAACACAACCTTCTTAATAATTCACTTATTTTACTAATAATAACTAATATTTTATCAATTAACCGAAATAAATGGACCATGGATACTCTTTTATTTACCTTGAGTCAACCTGTGACCTATTTTAATAATAATAATTTCTATTTTATCGATAAGACGAAATAAAGCAGCTGTCGAACATCTTTTGACATCTTTGAGTTGATAATCCATTGATTTAATTAATAGTTATTAATTCTCCATCAATTAACCGAAACAGATGAGCCGTCGATAGTATCTCCTCTTTCCTGCGTTGACCTATGACTTATTCTTATGATCGTAATTGATATTTTATTAATCAAACGAAATCAATGAGCAATCGATACACTTTCGTTTCCCTTGAGGCAACCTGTGAATTATTTTGATAAAAATAATTACTATTTTATACATAAGCCGGTATTAATCAGTTGTTAAACATCTTTCAACACGTTTGAGTTGACAAGTTATTAATTTTACTAATGATAATTAATATTTCATTGATTTTTGATATGAATGCGCACATCGATACTCTTTCTTTTCACTCTCGATTTGCTTGAGTCAACCTGTGACTTGTTTTGATAATAATAATTACTATTCTATACATAAGCCGGAATAAATCAGCTGTTAAATATTTTTTCATACGTCTCAGTTGACAATTTATCAATTTGACTAATAAAAATTAATATTTTATTAATTAACTGAAATGAATTGGCCATCGATACTCTTTCGTTTTTCTAATTCAACCTGTGACTTATTTCGATAATAATGAATACTTTTTCTATTCATTAGCCAGTATAAATTAGCTGTTGAACATCTTTTAACCCAACCTAGTTGATAATTCACTTATTTTACTGATAATGATTAATATTTTATCAATTAATTAGAATAAATTGACCATGGATACTCTTTAATCTCCCTCAAGTCAACCCGTGACCTATTATGATAATAATAATTTCTATTTTATCAATTAGCCGGAATAAAGCAGCTGTGAAATATCTTTTGACTTATTTGAGTTAATTATTTATTAATTTTATACCTAGTCATTAATACTTTATCAATTAACCGAAACAAATGAGCCATCGATAGTTTAACGTTTCTCCTGAGTCAACCTATGACTTATTCTCATAATAATGATTAATATTTTATCAATTAATTGAAATAAATGTGCTATCGAAACATTCTTGATTGCCTTGAGTCAACCTGCGACTTATTTTGAAAATAATAATTACTATTCCTATACATAAGCCGGAATAAATCAGCTGTAAAACGTCTTTTAAAACATCCGAGTTGACAATTTAACAACTATACTTATAATAATTAATATTTCATAATTAACCGAAATAAATGAAACATCGATACTCCTTCGCTTCTTTTGAGTCAACTTGTGACTTATTTTGATAAAAATGATTATTATTCCATCCATAAGCCAGAATAAATCATCTGTCTAACATCTTTTGACCTAATCGAGTAGAAAATTCATTAATTTCACAAATAGTTATTAATTCTTAATCAATTAACCGAAATAAATGAACCATCGATAGTCTCACGATTCTCTTAAGTCGAGGTATAAATTATTCTTATAATAATAATTAATATTTTATCAATTATATGGAATAAATGGGCAATCGATACACTCTCGTTTTCCTTGAGTCAACCTGTGAAATATTTTGATAAAAATTATTACTATTCTATACATAAGCCGGTATTATTTAGCAGTTAAACATTTTTAACACGCCCTCGAAGATAATTTATAAATTTGACTAATAATAATTAATATTTCATTAATTAACCGCAATGAATTGGCTATCGATATTCTTTTGTGTCTTAAGTTAACCTGTGACTCATTTCGATAATAATAAATACTATTTTATTCATAAGCCGAAATAAATCAGCTGTTAAACATCTTTTGACCCGGCCGAGTTGATAATTCATTTATTTTACTGATAATAATTAATATTTCATAAATTAACCGAAAGAAATGAGCCATCGATAATCTTTCGATTCTTCTAAGTCGATTTTTGAATTATTTTAAAAATAATAATTAATATTTTATTAATTAACCGGAATAAATAGGCCACCGATACTTTCTTGTTTCCCTTGAGAAAAAAAATGATCTATATCGATAGTTTAATTACTATTTTAAGATAAGCCGGAATATATTAGCTGTTTACAATCATTTGACCCAACCAAGTAGATAATTTATTGATTTCACTAATAATAATTAACATTTAATTAATTAAACAGAATAAATAGGCCATCGACAGTCGCTCGTTTTCCGTGATGCAACCTGTGACTTATTTCAATAATAAGAATTACTATTTCATGCATTAGCAAGAATAAATCAGCTGTTGAACATCTTTTAACCCGTCCGAGTTGATAATTTATTAATTTAACCGATAATAATTAATATTCCATTAATCAACCGAAACAAACGAGCCATCGATACTCTCTTGTTTCTTCTTAGTCGACCTATGACTTATTTTAATAATAATAATTGATATTTTATTAATTAACCGAAATAAATAGGCCATTGCTACTCTTTTGTTTTACTTTAGTCAAACTGTGGTTTATTTTAATAATAGTAGTTACTATTTTAAACATAAGCCGGAATGAATCAGCTGTTGAACATCTTTCGGCCGCACCAAGTGAATAATTTATTAATTTTGCTAATAATAATTAATATTTTATCAATTAACCGGAATAAATGGACCATGGATACTCTTTTATTTCCCTCAAGTAAACCCGTGATCTATTAAGATAATAATAATTTCTATTTCATCAATTAGCCATAATGAAGCAGCTGTCATACATCTTTTGACTTATTCGAGTTAATTATTTATTAATTTTATTAATTTCCATTAATACTTTATCAATTAACCGAAATAAATGAGCCATCGATAGTTTTACGTTTCTCCTGAGTCGACCTATGACTTATTTTTATGATAATGATTAATATTTTATTAATTAAACGGAACAAATGTGCTATTGATACACTCTTGATTGCATTAAATGAACCTGCGACTTTTATTTGCAATAAAAATTATTATTTCTATACATAAGCCGGAATAAATCAGCTGTTGAACGTCTTTTAACACGTCCGAGTTGACAATTTATCAAATTTACTGATAATAATTAATATTTTATCAATTAACTGAAATAAATATTCATCGATACTATTTTCTTATACGTAAGTGAAACAGTGATTTATTTTGTTAATATTAATCACTATTTCCCATTAGCAGGAAGAAATCAACTGTTGGACATCTTTTAACGCAACCTAGTTAATAATTCACTTATTTTACTAATAATAGCCAGTCCCATGGCTAAGCGGTATAATGCTTGTCATGCTTGCTTGGGACTGGTGAGGCGTGGGTTCGAATCCCGGTGTGAGCTGAAATTTAATTTTCAGTGAACAACGGTGCTCGTAACTCACGCCGGGCTGTACAGGTTTGGGTTTTCGATGGTTTCCCCAAGCCCTGTGCTACCGGTGGGGCACAGGCAAATGCGTGCAGTTTTCCCAAAGTCGGCCCATCGCCGCATTACTCTCCAGGCTAAAAAAGTATGTAATACCGCCAAACTTATTCTGCCAAACTTAATGTACCGATCAGCCTGGAGTCCCCTTCCGGTCTCGGCCGGACCCCCATCGAGATAGAAGTCTGAAAAGCGGGGTAAAAATAAAAAAAAAAAAAAAAAAAAGTATATGGAGTATTTTACTAATAATAACTAATATTTCATCAATTAACCGAAATAAATGGACCATGGATACTCTTTTATTTAACTTAAGTCAACCTGTGACCTATTTTGATAATAATAATTTTTATTTTATCTATAAGCCGGAATAAAGCAGCAGTCAAACATCTTATGAACTATTCGAGTTGATAATTCATTAATTTTACTGATAGTTATTTATACTTAATCTATTAACCGAAATGAATAAGCCAACGATAGTCTTACGTTTTTTCTGAGTCGACCTATGAGTTATTCTTACAAAAATAATTGATATTTTGTCAATTAAACTGAATAAACAGACATCGTTACTCCTTCGTTTCTTTTGAGTCAACCTGTGACTTATTTTGATAAAAATTTTATTTTGAAAAAAAAAATAATTACTATTTTATCGATTAGCTGGAATAAAGCAGCTGTCAAACATCTTGTGACCTATTTAAGTTGATAATTCATCAATTTTATAAATAGTTATTAATTTTTTATCAATTAACCGAAATGAATGAGCCGTCGATAGTATCTCCTCTCTCCTGCGTTGACCTATGACTTATTCTTATGATCATAATTAATATGTTATCAATTATACGAAATAAATGGGTTATCGATACACTCTCGTTACCCTTGAGGCAACCTGTGAATTATTTCGATAAAAATGATTACTATTTTATACATAAGCCGGTATTAATCAGTCTTTAAACATCTTTTAACACGTTTGAGTTGACAAATTATCAATTTTACAAATAATAATTAATATTTCATAGATTTATCGTTATGAATGCGCCATTGATACTCTTTCTTTTCTCTTGAGTCAATCTGTGAGTTATTTTAATGAAAATTATCACTATTCTATCCATAGGAAGGAATAAATCATCTGTCAAACATCTTTTGACCTGATCGAGGTGATCATCCATGAATTTTACTAATAGTTATTAATTCTTCATCAATTAACCGAAATAAATGAGCCATCGATAGTCTCACGATTCTCCTAAGTCGAGCTATGACTTATTCTTATAATAATAATTAATATTTTATCAATAAAACGACATAAATGAGCCATCGATATACTCCCGTTTTTACTGAGTCAACCTGCGACTTATTTTGATAATAATAAGTACTATTTTGAACATTAGCCGGAATAAATCAGCTGTTAAACATCTTATAACACGTCCGAGTTGACAATTTATCAATTTTACTTATAATAATTAATATTTCATAATTAACCGAAATAAATGGAACATCGATACTCCGTCGTTTCTTTTGTGTCAACTTGTGACTTATTTTGATAAAAATGATTACTATTCTATCCATTAGCCAGAATAAATCATCTGTCTAACATCTTTTGACGTAATCGAGTTGATGATTCATTAATTTTACAAATAGTTATTAATTCTTGATCAATTAACCGAAATAAATGAGCCATCGATAGTCTCACGATTCTTTTAAGTCGAGGAATGAGTTATTCTTATAATGATGATTGATATTTTATTAATTAACCGAAATTAATAGGCCATTGCTACTTTTTTGTTTTACTTTAGTCAAACTGTGGTTTATTTTGATAATAATAGTTACTATTTTAACCATAAGCCTGAATAAATCAGCTGTTGAACATCTTTCGGCCCAAGCAAGTTGATAATTAATCAATTTTGCTAATAATAATTAATATTCTAACAATTAACCAAAATAAATAGATCAAGGATACTCTTTTATTTCCCTTGAGTCAACCCGTGACCTATCAAGACAATAATAATTCCTATTTTATCAATTAGCCGGAATGAAGCAGCTGTCAAATATCTGTTGACTTATTCGAGTTAATTATTTATTAATTTCATTAATAGTCATAAATACTTCATCAATTAACTGAAATAAATGAGTTATCGATAGTTTTACGTTTCTCCTGAGTCGACCTATGACATATTTTCATAATAATGTTTAATATTTTATTAATTAAACGAAATAAATCTGCTATTGATAAACTCTTGATTGCCTTGAGTCAACCTGCAACTTATTTTGGATATAATACTTACTATTTCTATACATAAGCCGGAATAAATCAGCTGTTAATCGTCTTTCAACACGTTCGAGTTGACAATTTATTAAATTTACTGATAATAATTAATATTTTATCAATTAACTGAAATGAATGGGCCATCGATACTATTTTATTTTACGTAAGTCCAACAGTGATTTATTTTGTTTATATTAGTCACTATTTCAACCATCAGCAGGAATAAATCAACTGTTGAACATCTTTCAACACAACCTTCTTAATAATTCACTTATTTTACTAATAATAACTAATATTTTATCAATTAACCGAAATAAATGGACCATGGATACTCTTTTATTTACCTTGAGTCAACCTGTGACCTATTTTAATAATAATAATTTCTATTTTATCGATAAGACGAAATAAAGCAGCTGTCGAACATCTTTTGACATCTTTGAGTTGATAATCCATTGATTTAATTAATAGTTATTAATTCTCCATCAATTAACCGAAACAGATGAGCCGTCGATAGTATCTCCTCTTTCCTGCGTTGACCTATGACTTATTCTTATGATCGTAATTGATATTTTATTAATCAAACGAAATCAATGAGCAATCGATACACTTTCGTTTCCCTTGAGGCAACCTGTGAATTATTTTGATAAAAATAATTACTATTTTATACATAAGCCGGTATTAATCAGTTGTTAAACATCTTTCAACACGTTTGAGTTGACAAGTTATTAATTTTACTAATGATAATTAATATTTCATTGATTTTTTGATATGAATGCGCACATCGATACTCTTTCTTTTCACTCTCGATTTGCTTGAGTCAACCTGTGACTTGTTTTGATAATAATAATTACTATTCTATACATAAGCCGGAATAAATCAGCTGTTAAATATTTTTTCATACGTCTCAGTTGACAATTTATCAATTTGACTAATAAAATTTAATATTTTATTAATTAACTGAAATGAATTGGCCATCGATACTCTTTCGTTTTTTTCTAATTCAACCTGTGACTTATTTCGATAATAATGAATACTTTTCTATTCATTAGCCAGTATAAATTAGCTGTTGAACATCTTTTAACCCAACCTAGTTGATAATTCACTTATTTTACTGATAATGATTAATATTTTATCAATTAATTAGAATAAATTGACCATGGATACTCTTTAATCTCCCTCAAGTCAACCCGTGACCTATTATGATAATAATAATTTCTATTTTATCAATTAGCCGGAATAAAAGCAGCTGTGAAATATCTTTTTGACTTATTTGAGTTAATTATTTATTAATTTTATACCTAGTCATTAATACTTTATCAATTAACCGAAACAAATGAGACATCGATAGTTTAACGTTTCTCCTGAGTCAACCTATGACTTATTCTCATAATAATGATTAATATTTTATCAATTAATTGAAATAAATGTGCTATCGAAACATTCTTGATTGCCTTGAGTCAACCTGCGACTTATTTTGAAAATAATAATTACTATTCCTATACATAAGCCGGAATAAATCAGCTGTAAAACGTCTTTTAAAACATCCGAGTTGACAATTTAACAACTATACTTATAATAATTAATATTTCATAATTAACCGAAATAAATGAAACATCGATACTCCTTCGCTTCTTTTGAGTCAACTTGTGACTTATTTTGATAAAAATGATTATTATTCCATCCATAAGCCAGAATAAATCATCTGTCTAACATCTTTTGACCTAATCGAGTAGAAAATTCATTAATTTCACAAATAGTTATTAATTCTTAATCAATTAACCGAAATAAATGAACCATCGATAGTCTCACGATTCTCTTAAGTCGAGGTATAAATTATTCTTATAATAATAATTAATATTTTATCAATTATATGGAATAAATGGGCAATCGATACACTCTCGTTTTCCTTGAGTCAACCTGTGAAATATTTTGATAAAAATTATTACTATTCTATACATAAGCCGGTATTATTTAGCAGTTAACCATTTTTAACACGCCCTCGAAGATAATTTATAAATTTGACTAATAATAATTAATATTTCATTAATTAACCGCAATGAATTGGCTATCGATATTCTTTTGTGTCTTAAGTTAACCTGTGACTCATTTCGATAATAATAAATACTATTTTATTCATAAGCCGAAATAAATCAGCTGTTAAACATCTTTTGACCCGGCCGAGTTGATAATTCATTTATTTTACTGATAATAATTAATATTTCATAAATTAACCGAAAGAAATGAGCCATCGATAATCTTTCGATTCTTCTAAGTCGATTTTTGAATTATTTTAAAAATAATAATTAATATTTTATTAATTAACCGGAATAAATAGGCCACCGATACTTTCTTGTTTCCCTTGAGAAAAAATGATCTATATCGATAGTTTAATTACTATTTTAAGATAAGCCGGAATATATTAGCTGTTTACAATCATTTGACCCAACCAAGTAGATAATTTATTGATTTCACTAATAATAATTAACATTTAATTAATTAAACAGAATAAATAGGCCATCGACAGTCGCTCGTTTTCCGTGATGCAACCTGTGACTTATTTCAATAATAAGAATTACTATTTCATGCATTAGCAAGAATAAATCAGCTGTTGAACATCTTTTAACCCGTCCGAGTTGATAATTTATTAATTTAACCGATAATAATTAATATTCCATTAATCAACCGAAACAAACGAGCCATCGATACTCTCTTGTTTCTTCTTAGTCGACCTATGACTTATTTTAATAATAATAATTGATATTTTATTAATTAACCGAAATAAATAGGCCATTGCTACTCTTTTGTTTTACTTCAGTCAAACTGTGGTTTATTTTAATAATAGTAGTTACTATTTTTAAACATAAGCCGGAATGAATCAGCTGTTGAACATCTTTCGGCCGCACCAAGTGAATAATTTATTAATTTTGCTAATAATAATTAATATTTTATCAATTAACCGGAATAAATGGACCATGGATACTCTTTTATTTCCCTCAAGTAAACCCGTGATCTATTAAGATAATAATAATTTCTATTTCATCAATTAGCCATAATGAAGCAGCTGTCATACATCTTTTGACTTATTCGAGTTAATTATTTATTAATTTTATTAATTTCCATTAATACTTTATCAATTAACCGAAATAAATGAGCCATCGATAGTTTTACGTTTCTCCTGAGTCGACCTATGACTTATTTTTATGATAATGATTAATATTTTATTAATTAAACGGAACAAATGTGCTATTGATACACTCTTGATTGCATTAAATGAACCTGCGACTTTTTTGGAAATAACAATTATTATTTCTATACATAAGCCGGAATAAATCAGCTGTTGAACGTCTTTTAACACGTCCGAGTTGACAATTTATCAAATTTACTGATAATAATTAATATTTTATCAATTAACTGAAATAAATATTCATCGATACTATTTTCTTATACGTAAGTGAAACAGTGATTTATTTTGTTAATATTAATCACTATTTCCCATTAGCAGGAAGAAATCAACTGTTGGACATCTTTTAACGCAACCTAGTTAATAATTCACTTATTTTACTAATAATAGCCAGTCCCATGGCTAAGCGGTATAATGCTTGTCATGCTTGCTTGGGACTGGTGAGGCGTGGGTTCGAATCCCGGTGTGAGCTGAAATTTAATTTTCAGTGAACAACGGTGCTCGTAACTCACGCCGGGCTGTACAGGTTTGGGTTTTCGATGGTTTCCCCAAGCCCTGTGCTACCGGTGGGGCACAGGCAAATTCGTGCAGTTTTCCCAAAAGTCGGCCCATCGCCGCATTACTCTCCAGGCTAAAAAGTACGTAATACCTCCAAACTTATTCTGCCAAACTTAATGTACCGATCAGCCTGGAGTCCCCTTCCGGTCTCGGCCGGACCCCCATCGAGATAGAAGTCTGAAAAGCGGGGTAAAAATAAAAAAAAAAAAGTATATGGAGTATTTTACTAATAATAACTAATATTTCATCAATTAACCGAAATAAATGGACCATGGATACTCTTTTATTTAACTTAAGTCAACCTGTGACCTATTTTGATAATAATAATTTTTATTTTATCTATAAGCCGGAATAAAGCAGCAGTCAAACATCTTATGAACTATTCGAGTTGATAATTCATTAATTTTACTGATAGTTATTTATACTTAATCTATTAACCGAAATGAATAAGCCAACGATAGTCTTACGTTTTTCTGAGTCGACCTATGAGTTATTCTTACAAAAATAATTGATATTTTGTCAATTAAACTGAATAAACAGACATCGTTACTCCTTCGTTTCTTTTGAGTCAACCTGTGACTTATTTTGATAAAAATTTTATTTTGAAAAAAAAATAATTACTATTTTATCGATTAGCTGGAATAAAGCAGCTGTCAAACATCTTGTGACCTATTTAAGTTGATAATTCATCAATTTTATAAATAGTTATTAATTTTTATCAATTAACCGAAATGAATGAGCCGTCGATAGTATCTCCTCTCTCCTGCGTTGACCTATGACTTATTCTTATGATCATAATTAATATGTTATCAATTATACGAAATAAATGGGTTATCGATACACTCTCGTTACCCTTGAGGCAACCTGTGAATTATTTCGATAAAAATGATTACTATTTTATACATAAGCCGGTATTAATCAGTCTTTAAACATCTTTTAACACGTTTGAGTTGACAAATTATCAATTTTACAAATAATAATTAATATTTCATAGATTTATCGTTATGAATGCGCCATTGATACACTTTCTTTTCTCTTGAGTCAATCTGTGAGTTATTTTAATGAAAATTATCACTATTCTATCCATAGGAAGGAATAAATCATCTGTCAAACATCTTTTGACCTGATCGAGGTGATCATCCATGAATTTTACTAATAGTTATTAATTCTTCATCAATTAACCGAAATAAATGAGCCATCGATAGTCTCACGATTCTCCTAAGTCGAGCTATGACTTATTCTTATAATAATAATTAATATTTTATCAATAAAAAGAAATAAATGGGCCATCGATATACTCCCGTTTTTACTGAGTCAACCTGCGACTTATTTTGATAATAATAATTACTATTTTGAACATTAGCCGGAATAAATCAGCTGTTAAACATCTTATAACACGTCCGAGTTGACAATTTATCAATTTTACTTATAATAATTAATATTTCATAATTAACCGAAATAAATGGAACATCGATACTCCGTCGTTTCTTTTGTGTCAACTTGTGACTTATTTTGATAAAATGATTACTATTCTATCCATTAGCCAGAATAAATCATCTGTCTAACATCTTTTGACGTAATCGAGTTGATGATTCATTAATTTTACAAATAGTTATTAATTCTTGATCAATTAACCGAAATAAATGAGCCATCGATAGTCTCACGATTCTTTTAAGTCGAGGAATGAGTTATTCTTATAATGATGATTGATATTTTATTAATTAACCGAAATTAATAGGCCATTGCTACTTTTTTGTTTTACTTTAGTCAAACTGTGGTTTATTTTGATAATAATAGTTACTATTTTAACCATAAGCCTGAATAAATCAGCTGTTGAACATCTTTCGGCCCAAGCAAGTTGATAATTAATCAATTTTGCTAATAATAATTAATATTCTAACAATTAACCAAAATAAATAGATCAAGGATACTCTTTTATTTCCCTTGAGTCAACCCGTGACCTATCAAGACAATAATAATTCCTATTTTATCAATTAGCCGGAATGAAGCAGCTGTCAAATATCTGTTGACTTATTCGAGTTAATTATTTATTAATTTCATTAATAGTCATAAATACTTCATCAATTAACTGAAATAAATGAGTTATCGATAGTTTTACGTTTCTCCTGAGTCGACCTATGACATATTTTCATAATAATGTTTAATATTTTATTAATTAAACGAAATAAATCTGCTATTGATAAACTCTTGATTGCCTTGAGTCAACCTGCAACTTATTTTGGATATAATACTTACTATTTCTATACATAAGCCGGAATAAATCAGCTGTTAATCGTCTTTCAACACGTTCGAGTTGACAATTTATTAAATTTACTGATAATAATTAATATTTTATCAATTAACTGAAATGAATGGGCCATCGATACTATTTTATTTTACGTAAGTCCAACAGTGATTTATTTTGTTTATATTAGTCACTATTTTAACCATCAGCAGGAATAAATCAACTGTTGAACATCTTTCAACACAACCTTCTTAATAATTCACTTATTTTACTAATAATAACTAATATTTTATCAATTAACCGAAATAAATGGACCATGGATACTCTTTTTATTTACCTTGAGTCAACCTGTGACCTATTTTAATAATAATAATTTCTATTTTATCGATAAGACGAAATAAAGCAGCTGTCGAACATCTTTTGACATCTTTGAGTTGATAATCCATTGATTTAATTAATAGTTATTAATTCTCCATCAATTAACCGAAACAGATGAGCCGTCGATAGTATCTCCTCTTTCCTGCGTTGACCTATGACTTATTCTTATGATCGTAATTGATATTTTATTAATCAAACGAAATCAATGAGCAATCGATACACTTTCGTTTCCCTTGAGGCAACCTGTGAATTATTTTGATAAAAATAATTACTATTTTATACATAAGCCGGTATTAATCAGTTGTTAAACATCTTTCAACACGTTTGAGTTGACAAGTTATTAATTTTACTAATGATAATTAATATTTCATTGATTTTTGATATGAATGCGCACATCGATACTCTTTCTTTTCACTCTCGATTTGCTTGAGTCAACCTGTGACTTGTTTTGATAATAATAATTACTATTCTATACATAAGCCGGAATAAATCAGCTGTTAAATATTTTTCATACGTCTCACTTGACAATTATTGTATTTGACTAATAAAAATTAATATTATAATAATTAACTGAAATAAATTGGTCATCGATACTCTTTTCGTTTTTTTCTAATTCAACCTGTGACTTATTTCGATAATAATGAATACTTTTCTATTCATTAGCCAGTATAAATTAGCTGTTGAACATCTTTTAACCCAACCTAGTTGATAATTCACTTATTTTACTGATAATGATTAATATTTTATCAATTAATTAGAATAAATTGACCATGGATACTCTTTAATCTCCCTCAAGTCAACCCGTGACCTATTATGATAATAATAATTTCTATTTTATCAATTAGCCGGAATAAAGCAGCTGTGAAATATCTTTTGACTTATTTGAGTTAATTATTTATTAATTTTATACCTAGTCATTAATACTTTATCAATTAACCGAAACAAATGAGACATCGATAGTTTAACGTTTCTCCTGAGTCAACCTATGACTTATTCTCATAATAATGATTAATATTTTATCAATTAATTGAAATAAATGTGCTATCGAAACATTCTTGATTGCCTTGAGTCAACCTGCGACTTATTTTGAAAATAATAATTACTATTCCTATACATAAGCCGGAATAAATCAGCTGTAAAACGTCTTTTAAAACATCCGAGTTGACAATTTAACAACTATACTTATAATAATTAATATTTCATAATTAACCGAAATAAATGAAACATCGATACTCCTTCGCTTCTTTTGAGTCAACTTGTGACTTATTTTGATAAAAATGATTATTATTCCATCCATAAGCCAGAATAAATCATCTGTCTAACATCTTTTGACCTAATCGAGTAGAAAATTCATTAATTTCACAAATAGTTATTAATTCTTAATCAATTAACCGAAATAAATGAACCATCGATAGTCTCACGATTCTCTTAAGTCGAGGTATAAATTATTCTTATAATAATAATTAATATTTTATCAATTATATGGAATAAATGGGCAATCGATACACTCTCGTTTTCCTTGAGTCAACCTGTGAAATATTTTGATAAAAATTATTACTATTCTATACATAAGCCGGTATTATTTAGCAGTTAAACATTTTTTAACACGCCCTCGAAGATAATTTATAAATTTGACTAATAATAATTAATATTTCATTAATTAACCGCAATGAATTGGCTATCGATATTCTTTTGTGTCTTAAGTTAACCTGTGACTCATTTCGATAATAATAAATACTATTTTATTCATAAGCCGAAATAAATCAGCTGTTAAACATCTTTTGACCCAGCCGAGTTGATAATTCATTTATTTTACTGATAATAATTAATATTTCATAAATTAACCGAAAGAAATGAGCCATCGATAATCTTTCGATTCTTCTAAGTCGATTTTTGAATTATTTTAAAAATAATAATTAATATTTTATTAATTAACCGGAATAAATAGGCCACCGATACTTTCTTGTTTCCCTTGAGAAAAAAAATGATCTATATCGATAGTTTAATTACTATTTTAAGATAAGCCGGAATATATTAGCTGTTTACAATCATTTGACCCAACCAAGTAGATAATTTATTGATTTCACTAATAATAATTAACATTTAATTAATTAAACAGAATAAATAGGCCATCGACAGTCGCTCGTTTTCCGTGATGCAACCTGTGACTTATTTCAATAATAAGAATTACTATTTCATGCATTAGCAAGAATAAATCAGCTGTTGAACATCTTTTAACCCGTCCGAGTTGATAATTTATTAATTTAACCGATAATAATTAATATTCCATTAATCAACCGAAACAAACGAGCCATCGATACTCTCTTGTTTCTTCTTAGTCGACCTATGACTTATTTTAATAATAATAATTGATATTTTATTAATTAACCGAAATAAATAGGCCATTGCTACTCTTTTGTTTTACTTCAGTCAAACTGTGGTTTATTTTAATAATAGTAGTTACTATTTTAAACATAAGCCGGAATGAATCAGCTGTTGAATATCTTTCGGCCGCACCAAGTGAATAATTTATTAATTTTGCTAATAATAATTAATATTTTATCAATTAACCGGAATAAATGGACCATGGATACTCTTTTATTTCCCTCAAGTAAACCCGTGATCTATTAAGATAATAATAATTTCTATTTCATCAATTAGCCATAATGAAGCAGCTGTCATACATCTTTTGACTTATTCGAGTTAATTATTTATTAATTTTATTAATTTCCATTAATACTTTATCAATTAACCGAAATAAATGAGCCATCGATAGTTTTACGTTTCTCCTGAGTCGACCTATGACTTATTTTTATGATAATGATTAATATTTTATTAATTAAACGGAACAAATGTGCTATTGATACACTCTTGATTGCATTAAATGAACCTGCGACTTTTTTTGGAAATAACAATTATTATTTCTATACATAAGCCGGAATAAATCAGCTGTTGAACGTCTTTTAACACGTCCGAGTTGACAATTTATCAAATTTACTGATAATAATTAATATTTTATCAATTAACTGAAATAAATATTCATCGATACTATTTTCTTATACGTAAGTGAAACAGTGATTTATTTTGTTAATATTAATCACTATTTCCCATTAGCAGGAAGAAATCAACTGTTGGACATCTTTTAACGCAACCTAGTTAATAATTCACTTATTTTACTAATAATAGCCAGTCCCATGGCTAAGCGGTATAATGCTTGTCATGCTTGCTTGGGACTGGTGAGGCGTGGGTTCGAATCCCGGTGTGAGCTGAAATTTAATTTTCAGTGAACAACGGTGCTCGTAACTCACGCCGGGCTGTACAGGTTTGGGTTTTTCGATGGTTTCCCCAAGCCCTGTGCTACCGGTGGGGCACAGGCAAATGCGTGCAGTTTTCCCAAAGTCGGCCCATCGCCGCATTACTCTCCAGGCTAAAAAAGTATGTAATACCGCCAAACTTATTCTGCCAAACTTAATGTACCGATCAGCCTGGAGTCCCCTTCCGGTCTCGGCCGGACCCCCATCGAGATAGAAGTCTGAAAAGCGGGGTAAAAATGAAAAAAAAGTATATGGAGTATTTTACTAATAATAACTAATATTTCATCAATTAACCGAAATAAATGGACCATGGATACTCTTTTATTTAACTTAAGTCAACCTGTGACCTATTTTGATAATAATAATTTTTATTTTATCTATAAGCCGGAATAAAGCAGCAGTCAAACATCTTATGAACTATTCGAGTTGATAATTCATTAATTTTACTGATAGTTATTTATACTTAATCTATTAACCGAAATGAATAAGCCAACGATAGTCTTACGTTTTTTCTGAGTCGACCTATGAGTTATTCTTACAAAAATAATTGATATTTTGTCAATTAAACTGAATAAACAGACATCGTTACTCCTTCGTTTCTTTTGAGTCAACCTGTGACTTATTTTGATAAAAATTTTATTTTGAAAAAAAAAATAATTACTATTTTATCGATTAGCTGGAATAAAGCAGCTGTCAAACATCTTGTGACCTATTTAAGTTGATAATTCATCAATTTTATAAATAGTTATTAATTTTTTATCAATTAACCGAAATGAATGAGCCGTCGATAGTATCTCCTCTCTCCTGCGTTGACCTATGACTTATTCTTATGATCATAATTAATATGTTATCAATTATACGAAATAAATGGGTTATCGATACACTCTCGTTACCCTTGAGGCAACCTGTGAATTATTTCGATAAAAATGATTACTATTTTATACATAAGCCGGTATTAATCAGTCTTTAAACATCTTTTAACACGTTTGAGTTGACAAATTATCAATTTTACAAATAATAATTAATATTTCATAGATTTATCGTTATGAATGCGCCATTGATACTCTTTCTTTTCTCTTGAGTCAATCTGTGAGTTATTTTAATGAAAATTATCACTATTCTATCCATAGGAAGGAATAAATCATCTGTCAAACATCTTTTGACCTGATCGAGGTGATCATCCATGAATTTTACTAATAGTTATTAATTCTTCATCAATTAACCGAAATAAATGAGCCATCGATAGTCTCACGATTCTCCTAAGTCGAGCTATGACTTATTCTTATAATAATAATTAATATTTTATCAATAAAAAGAAATAAATGGGCCATCGATATACTCCCGTTTTTACTGAGTCAACCTGCGACTTATTTTGATAATAATAATTACTATTTTGAACATTAGCCGGAATAAATCAGCTGTTAAACATCTTATAACACGTCCGAGTTGACAATTTATCAATTTTACTTATAATAATTAATATTTCATAATTAACCGAAATAAATGGAACATCGATACTCCGTCGTTTCTTTTGTGTCAACTTGTGACTTATTTTGATAAAAATGATTACTATTCTATCCATTAGCCAGAATAAATCATCTGTCTAACATCTTTTGACGTAATCGAGTTGATGATTCATTAATTTTACAAATAGTTATTAATTCTTGATCAATTAACCGAAATAAATGAGCCATCGATAGTCTCACGATTCTTTTAAGTCGAGGAATGAGTTATTCTTATAATGATGATTGATATTTTATTAATTAACCGAAATTAATAGGCCATTGCTACTTTTTTGTTTTACTTTAGTCAAACTGTGGTTTATTTTGATAATAATAGTTACTATTTTAACCATAAGCCTGAATAAATCAGCTGTTGAACATCTTTCGGCCCAAGCAAGTTGATAATTAATCAATTTTGCTAATAATAATTAATATTCTAACAATTAACCAAAATAAATAGATCAAGGATACTCTTTTATTTCCCTTGAGTCAACCCGTGACCTATCAAGACAATAATAATTCCTATTTTATCAATTAGCCGGAATGAAGCAGCTGTCAAATATCTGTTGACTTATTCGAGTTAATTATTTATTAATTTCATTAATAGTCATAAATACTTCATCAATTAACTGAAATAAATGAGTTATCGATAGTTTTACGTTTCTCCTGAGTCGACCTATGACATATTTTCATAATAATGTTTAATATTTTATTAATTAAACGAAATAAATCTGCTATTGATAAACTCTTGATTGCCTTGAGTCAACCTGCAACTTATTTTGGATATAATACTTACTATTTCTATACATAAGCCGGAATAAATCAGCTGTTAATCGTCTTTCAACACGTTCGAGTTGACAATTTATTAAATTTACTGATAATAATTAATATTTTATCAATTAACTGAAATGAATGGGCCATCGATACTATTTTATTTTACGTAAGTCCAACAGTGATTTATTTTGTTTATATTAGTCACTATTTTAACCATCAGCAGGAATAAATCAACTGTTGAACATCTTTCAACACAACCTTCTTAATAATTCACTTATTTTACTAATAATAACTAATATTTCATCAATTAACCGAAATAAATGGACCATGGATACTCTTTTATTTACCTTGAGTCAACCTGTGACCTATTTTAATAATAATAATTTCTATTTTATCGATAAGACGAAATAAAGCAGCTGTCGAACATCTTTTGACATCTTTGAGTTGATAATCCATTGATTTAATTAATAGTTATTAATTCTCCATCAATTAACCGAAACAGATGAGCCGTCGATAGTATGTCCTCTTTCCTGCGTTGACCTATGACTTATTCTTATGATCGTAATTGATATTTTATTAATCAAACGAAATCAATGAGCAATCGATACACTTTCGTTTCCCTTGAGGCAACCTGTGAATTATTTTGATAAAAATAATTACTATTTTATACATAAGCCGGTATTAATCAGTTGTTAAACATCTTTCAACACGTTTGAGTTGACAAGTTATTAATTTTACTAATGATAATTAATATTTCATTGATTTTTTGATATGAATGCGCACATCGATACTCTTTCTTTTCACTCTCGATTTGCTTGAGTCAACCTGTGACTTGTTTTGATAATAATAATTACTATTCTATACATAAGCCGGAATAAATCAGCTGTTAAATATTTTTTCATACGTCTCAGTTGACAATTTATCAATTTGACTAATAAAAATTAATATTTTATTAATTAACTGAAATGAATTGGCCATCGATACTCTTTCGTTTTTTTCTAATTCAACCTGTGACTTATTTCGATAATAATGAATACTTTTCTATTCATTAGCCAGTATAAATTAGCTGTTGAACATCTTTTAACCCAACCTAGTTGATAATTCACTTATTTTACTGATAATGATTAATATTTTATCAATTAATTAGAATAAATTGACCATGGATACTCTTTAATCTCCCTCAAGTCAACCCGTGACCTATTATGATAATAATAATTTTTATTTTATCAATTAGCCGGAATAATGCAGCTGTGAAATATCTTTTGACTTATTTGAGTTAATTATTTATTAATTTTATACCTAGTCATTAATACTTTATCAATTAACCGAAACAAATGAGCCATCGATAGTTTAACGTTTCTCCTGAGTCAACCTATGACTTATTCTCATAATAATGATTAATATTTTATCAATTAATTGAAATAAATGTGCTATCGAAACATTCTTGATTGCCTTGAGTCAACCTGCGACTTATTTTAAAAATAATAATTACTATTCCTATACATAAGCCGGAATAAATCAGCTGTAAAACGTCTTTTAAAACATCCGAGTTGACAATTTAACAACTATACTTATAATAATTAATATTTCATAATTAACCGAAATAAATGAAACATCGATACTCCTTCGCTTCTTTTGAGTCAACTTGTGACTTATTTTGATAAAAATGATTATTATTCCATCCATAAGCCAGAATAAATCATCTGTCTAACATCTTTTGACCTAATCGAGTAGAAAATTCATTAATTTCACAAATAGTTATTAATTCTTAATCAATTAACCGAAATAAATGAACCATCGATAGTCTCACGATTCTCTTAAGTCGAGGTATAAATTATTCTTATAATAATAATTAATATTTTATCAATTATATGGAATAAATGGGCAATCGATACACTCTCGTTTTCCTTGAGTCAACCTGTGAAATATTTTGATAAAAATTATTACTATTCTATACATAAGCCGGTATTATTTAGCAGTTAAACATTTTTTAACACGCCCTAGAAGATAATTTATAAATTTGACTAATAATAATTAATATTTCATTAATTAACCGCAATGAATTGGCTATCGATATTCTTTTGTGTCTTAAGTTAACCTGTGACTCATTTCGATAATAATAAATACTATTTTATTCATAAGCCGAAATAAATCAGCTGTTAAACATCTTTTGACCCGGCCGAGTTGATAATTCATTTATTTTACTGATAATAATTAATATTTCATAAATTAACCGAAAGAAATGAGCCATCGATAATCTTTCGATTCTTCTAAGTCGATTTTTGAATTATTTTAAAAATAATAATTAATATTTTATTAATTAACCGGAATAAATAGGCCACCGATACTTTCTTGTTTCCCTTGAGAAAAAAAATGATCTATATCGATAGTTTAATTACTATTTTAACATAAGCCGGAATATATTAGCTGTTTACAATCATTTGACCCAACCAAGTAGATAATATATTGATTTCACTAATAATAATTAACATTTTATTAATTAAACAGAATAAATAGGCCATCGACAGTCGCTCGTTTTCCGTGATGCAACCTGTGACTTATTTCAATAATAAGAATTACTATTTCATGCATTAGCAGGAATAAATCAGCTGTTGAACATCTTTTAACCCGTCCGAGTTGATAATTTATTAATTTAACCGATAATAATTAATATTCCATTAATCAACCGAAACAAACGAGCCATCGATACTCTCTTGTTTCTTCTTAGTCGACCTATGACTTATTTTAATAATAATAATTGATATTTTATTAATTAACCGAAATAAATAGGCCATTGCTACTCTTTTGTTTTACTTTAGTCAAACTGTGGTTTATTTTAATAATAGTAGTTACTATTTTAAACATAAGCCGGAATGAATCAGCTGTTGAACATCTTTCGGCCGCACCAAGTGAATAATTTATTAATTTTGCTAATAATAATTAATATTTTATCAATTAACCGGAATAAATGGACCATGGATACTCTTTTATTTCCCTCAAGTAAACCCGTGATCTATTAAGATAATAATAATTTCTATTTCATCAATTAGCCATAATGAAGCAGCTGTCATACATCTTTTGACTTATTCAAGTTAATTATTTATTAATTTTATTAATTTCCATTAATACTTTATCAATTAACCGAAATAAATGAGCCATCGATAGTTTTACGTTTCTCCTGAGTCGACCTATGACTTATTTTTATGATAATGATTAATATTTTATTAATTAAACGGAACAAATGTGCTATTGATACACTCTTGATTGCATTAAATGAACCTGCGACTTTTTTTGGAAATAACAATTATTATTTCTATACATAAGCCGGAATAAATCAGCTGTTGAACGTCTTTTAACACGTCCGAGTTGACAATTTATCAAATTTACTGATAATAATTAATATTTTATCAATTAACTGAAATAAATATTCATCGATACTATTTTCTTATACGTAAGTGAAACAGTGATTTATTTTGTTAATATTAATCACTATTTCCCATTAGCAGGAAGAAATCAACTGTTGGACATCTTTTAACGCAACCTAGTTAATAATTCACTTATTTTACTAATAATAGCCAGTCCCATGGCTAAGCGGTATAATGCTTGTCATGCTTACTTGGGACTGGTGAGGCGTGGGTTCGAATCCCGGTGTGAGCTGAAATTTAATTTTCAGTGAACAACGGTGCTCGTAACTCACGCCGGGCTGTACAGGTTTGGGTTATTCGATGGTTTCCCCAAGCCCTGTGCTACCGGTGGGGCACAGGCAAATGCGTGCAGTTTTCCCAAAGTCGGCCCATCGCCGCATTACTCTCCAGGCTGAAAAAGTATGTAATACCCTCAAACTTATTCTGCCAAACTTAATGTACCGATCTGCCTGGAGTCCCCTTCCGGTCTCGGCCGGACCCCCATCGAGATAGAAGTCTGAAAAGCGGGGTAAAAATAAAAAAAAAAAAAAAAAATGTATATGGAGTATTTTACTAATAATAACTAATATTTCATCAATTAACCGAAATAAATGGACCATGGATACTCTTTTATTTAACTTAAGTCAACCTGTGACCTATTTTGATAATAATAATTTTTATTTTATCTATAAGCCGGAATAAAGCAGCAGTCAAACATCTTATGAACTATTCGAGTTGATAATTCATTAATTTTACTGATAGTTATTTATACTTAATCTATTAACCGAAATGAATAAGCCAACGATAGTCTTACGTTTTTTCTGAGTCGACCTATGAGTTATTCTTACAAAAATAATTGATATTTTGTCAATTAAACTGAATAAACAGACATCGTTACTCCTTCGTTTCTTTTGAGTCAACCTGTGACTTATTTTGATAAAAATTTTATTTTGATAAAAATAATTACTATTTTATCGATTAGCTGGTATAAAGCAGCTGTCAAACATCTTGTGACCTATTTAAGTTGATAATTCATCAATTTTATAAATAGTTATTAATTTTTTATCAATTAACCGAAATGAATGAGCCGTCGATAGTATCTCCTCTCTCCTGCGTTGACCTATGACTTATTCTTATGATCATAATTAATATTTTATCAATTATACGAAATAAATGGGTTATCGATACACTCTCGTTACCCTTGAGGCAACCTGTGAATTATTTCGATAAAAATAATTACTATTTTATACATAAGCCGGTATTAATCAGTCTTTAAACATCTTTTAACACGTTTGAGTTGACAAATTATCAATTTTACAAATAATAATTAATATTTCATAGATTTATCGTTATGAATGCGCCATTGATACTCTTTCTTTTCTCTTGAGTCAATCTGTGAGTTATTTTAATGAAAATTATCACTATTCTATCCATAGGAAGGAATAAATCATCTGTCAAACATCTTTTGACCTGATCGAGGTGATCATCCATGAATTTTACTAATAGTTATTAATTCTTCATCAATT
Organism: Cotesia glomerata; assembly: GCF_020080835.1. Classification (NCBI taxonomy): domain Eukaryota; kingdom Metazoa; phylum Arthropoda; class Insecta; order Hymenoptera; family Braconidae; genus Cotesia; species Cotesia glomerata. Next base: position 13,901,533 of record NC_058162.1, read on the forward strand.
AACCGAAATAAATGAGCCATCGATAGTCTCACGATTCTCCTAAGTCGAGCTATGACTTATTCTTATAATAATAATTAATATTTTATCAATAAAAAGAAATAAATGGGCCATCGATATACTCCCGTTTTTACTGAGTCAACCTGCGACTTATTTTGATAATAATAATTACTATTTTGAACATTAGCCGGAATAAATCAGCTGTTAAACATCTTATAACACGTCCGAGTTGACAATTTATCAATTTTACTTATAATAATTAATATTTCATAATTAACCGAAATAAATGGAACATCGATACTCCGTCGTTTCTTTTGTGTCAACTTGTGACTTATTTTGATAAAAATGATTACTATTCTATCCATTAGCCAGAATAAATCATCTGTCTAACATCTTTTGACGTAATCGAGTTGATGATTCATTAATTTTACAAATAGTTATTAATTCTTGATCAATTAACCGAAATAAATGAGCCATCGATAGTCTCACGATTCTTTTAAGTCGAGGAATGAGTTATTCTTATAATGATGATTGATATTTTATTAATTAACCGAAATTAATAGGCCATTGCTACTTTTTTGTTTTACTTTAGTCAAACTGTGGTTTATTTTGATAATAATAGTTACTATTTTAACCATAAGCCTGAATAAATCAGCTGTTGAACATCTTTCGGCCCAATCAAGTTGATAATTAATCAATTCTGCTAATAATAATTAATATTCTAACAATTAACCAAAATAAATAGATCAAGGATACTCTTTTATTTCCCTTGAGTCAACCCGTGACCTATCAAGACAATAATAATTCCTATTTTATCAATTAGCCGGAATGAAGCAGCTGTCAAATATCTGTTGACTTATTCGAGTTAATTATTTATTAATTTCATTAATAGTCATAAATACTTCATCAATTAACTGAAATAAATGAGTTATCGATAGTTTTACGTTTCTCCTGAGTCGACCTATGACATATTTTCATAATAATGTTTAATATTTTATTAATTAAACGAAATAAATCTGCTATTGATAAACTCTTGATTGCCTTGAGTCAACCTGCAACTTATTTTGGATATAATACTTACTATTTCTATACATAAGCCGGAATAAATCAGCTGTTAATCGTCTTTCAACACGTTCGAGTTGACAATTTATTAAATTTACTGATAATAATTAATATTTTATCAATTAACTGAAATGAATGGGCCATCGATACTATTTTATTTTACGTAAGTCCAACAGTGATTTATTTTGTTTATATTAGTCACTATTTTAACCATCAGCAGGAATAAATCAACTGTTGAACATCTTTCAACACAACCTTCTTAATAATTCACTTATTTTACTAATAATAACTAATATTTTATCAATTAACCGAAATAAATGGACCATGGATACTCTTTTATTTACCTTGAGTCAACCTGTGACCTATTTTAATAATAATAATTTCTATTTTATCGATAAGACGAAATAAAGCAGCTGTCGAATATCTTTTGACATCTTTGAGTTGATAATCCATTGATTTAATTAATAGTTATTAATTCTCCATCAATTAACCGAAACAGATGAGCCGTCGATAGTATCTCCTCTTTCCTGCGTTGACCTATGACTTATTCTTATGATCGTAATTGATATTTTATTAATCAAACGAAATCAATGAGCAATCGATACACTTTCGTTTCCCTTGAGGCAACCTGTGAATTATTTTGATAAAAATAATTACTATTTTAAACATAAGCCGGAATGAATCAGCTGTTGAACATCTTTCGGCCGCACCAAGTGAATAATTTATTAATTTTGCTAATAATAATTAATATTTTATCAATTAACCGGAATAAATGGACCATGGATACTCTTTTATTTCCCTCAAGTAAACCCGTGATCTATTAAGATAATAATAATTTCTATTTCATCAATTAGCCATAATGAAGCAGCTGTCATACATCTTTTGACTTATTCAAGTTAATTATTTATTAATTTTATTAATTTCCATTAATACTTTATCAATTAACCGAAATAAATGAGCCATCGATAGTTTTACGTTTCTCCTGAGTCGACCTATGACTTATTTTTATGATAATGATTAATATTTTATTAATTAAACGGAACAAATGTGCTATTGATACACTCTTGATTGCATTGAATGAACCTGCGACTTTTTTTGGAAATAACAATTATTATTTCTATACATAAGCCGGAATAAATCAGCTGTTGAACGTCTTTTAACACGTCCGAGTTGACAATTTATCAAATTTACTGATAATAATTAATATTTTATCAATTAACTGAAATAAATATTCATCGATACTATTTTCTTATACGTAAGTGAAACAGTGATTTATTTTTGTTTATATTTATCACTATTTCCCATTAGCAGGAAGAAATCAACTGTTGGACATCTTTTAACGCAACCTAGTTAATAATTCACTTATTTTACTAATAATAGCCAGTCCCATGGCTAAGCGGTATAATGCTTGTCATGCTTGCTTGGGACTGGTGAGGCGTGGGTTCGAATCCCGGTGTGAGCTGAAATTTAATTTTCAGTGAACAACGGTGCTCGTAACTTACGCCGGGCTGTACAGGTTTGGGTTTTTCGATGGTTTCCCCAAGCCCTGTGCTACCGGTGGGGCACAGGCAAATGCGTGCAGTTTTCCCAAAGTCGGCCCATCGCCGCATTACTCTCCAGGCTGAAAAAGTATGTAATACCGCCAAACTTATTCTGCCAAACTTAATGTACCGATCAGCCTGGAGTCCCCTTCCGGTCTCGGCCGGACCCCCATCGAGATAGAAGTCTGAAAAGCGGGGTAAAAATGAAAAAGTATATGGAGTATTTTACTAATAATAACTAATATTTCATCAATTAACCGAAATAAATGGACCATGGATACTCTTTTATTTAACTTAAGTCAACCTGTGACCTATTTTGATAATAATAATTTTTATTTTATCTATAAGCCGGAATAAAGCAGCAGTCAAACATCTTATGAACTATTCGAGTTGATAATTCATTAATTTTACTGATAGTTATTTATACTTAATCTATTAACCGAAATGAATAAGCCAACGATAGTCTTACGTTTTTTCTGAGTCGACCTATGAGTTATTCTTACAAAAATAATTGATATTTTGTCAATTAAACTGAATAAACAGACATCGTTACTCCTTCGTTTCTTTTGAGTCAACCTGTGACTTATTTTGATAAAAATTTTATTTTGATAAAAATAATTACTATTTTATCGATTAGCTGGAATAAAGCAGCTGTCAAACATCTTGTGACCTATTTAAGTTGATAATTCATCAATTTTATAAATAGTTATTAATTTTTTATCAATTAACCGAAATGAATGAGCCGTCGATAGTATCTCCTCTCTCCTGCGTTGACCTATGACTTATTCTTATGATCATAATTAATATTTTATCAATTATACGAAATAAATGGGTTATCGATACACTCTCGTTACCCTTGAGGCAACCTGTGAATTATTTCGATAAAAATAATTACTATTTTATACATAAGCCGGTATTAATCAGTCTTTAAACATCTTTTAACACGTTTGAGTTGACAAATTATCAATTTTACAAATAATAATTAATATTTCATAGATTTATTGTTATGAATGCGCCATTGATACTCTTTCTTTTCTCTTGAGTCAATCTGTGAGTTATTTTAATGAAAATTATCACTATTCTATCCATAGGAAGGAATAAATCATCTGTCAAACATCTTTTGACCTGATCGAGGTGATCATCCATGAATTTTACTAATAGTTATTAATTCTTCATCAATTAACCGAAATAAATGAGCCATCGATAGTCTCACGATTCTCCTAAGTCGAGCTATGACTTATTCTTATAATAATAATTAATATTTTATCAATAAAAAGAAATAAATGGGCCATCGATATACTCCCGTTTTTACTGAGTCAACCTGCGACTTATTTTGATAATAATAATTACTATTTTGAACATTAGCCGGAATAAATCAGCTGTTAAACATCTTATAACACGTCCGAGTTGACAATTTATCAATTTTACTTATAATAATTAATATTTCATAATTAACCGAAATAAATGGAACATCGATACTCCGCGTTTCTTTTGTGTCAACTTGTGACTTATTTTGATAAAAATGATTACTATTCTATCCATTAGCCAGAATAAATCATCTGTCTATCATCTTTTGACGTAATCGAGTTGATGATTCATTAATTTTACAAATAGTTATTAATTCTTGATCAATTAACCGAAATTAATGAGCCATCGATAGTCTCACGATTCTTTTAAGTCGAGGAATGAGTTATTCTTATAATGATGATTGATATTTTATTAATTAACCGAAATTAATAGGCCATTGCTACTTTTTTGTTTTACTTTAGTCAAACTGTGGTTTATTTTGATAATAATAGTTACTATTTTAACCATAAGACTGAATAAATCAGCTGTTGAACATCTTTCGGCCCAAGCAAGTTGATAATTAATCAATTTTGCTAATAATAATTAATATTCTAACAATTAACCAAAATAAATAGATCAAGGATACTCTTTTATTTCCCTTGAGTCAACCCGTGACCTATCAAGACAATAATAATTCCTATTTTATCAATTAGCCGGAATGAAGCAGCTGTCAAATATCTGTTGACTTATTCGAGTTAATTATTTATTAATTTCATTAATAGTCATAAATACTTCATCAATTAACTGAAATAAATGAGTTATCGATAGTTTTACGTTTCTCCTGAGTCGACCTATGACATATTTTTATAATAATGTTTAATATTTTATTAATTAAACGAAATAAATCTGCTATTGATAAACTCTTGATTGCCTTGAGTCAACCTGCAACTTATTTTGGATATAATACTTACTATTTCTATACATAAGCCGGAATAAATCAGCTGTTAATCGTCTTTCAACACGTTCGAGTTGACAATTTATTAAATTTACTGATAATAATTAATATTTTATCAATTAACTGAAATGAATGGGCCATCGATACTATTTTATTTTACGTAAGTCCAACAGTGATTTATTTTGTTTATATTAGTCACTATTTTAACCATCAGCAGGAATAAATCAACTGTTGAACATCTTTCAACACAACCTTCTTAATAATTTACTTATTTTACTAATAATAACTAATATTTTATCAATTAACCGAAATAAATGGACCATGGATACTCTTTTATTTACCTTGAGTCAACCTGTGACCTATTTTAATAATAATAATTTCTATTTTATCGATAAGACGAAATAAAGCAGCTGTCGAACATCTTTTGACATCTTTGAGTTGATAATCCATTGATTTAATTAATAGTTATTAATTCTCCATCAATTAACCGAAACAGATGAGCCGTCGATAGTATCTCCTCTTTCCTGCGTTGACCTATGACTTATTCTTATGATCGTAATTGATATTTTATTAATCAAACGAAATCAATGAGCAATCGATACACTTTCGTTTCCCTTGAGGCAACCTGTGAATTATTTTGATAAAAATAATTACTATTTTATACATAAGCCGGTATTAATCAGTTGTTAAACATCTTTCAACACGTTTGAGTTGACAAGTTATTAATTTTACTAATGATAATTAATATTTCATTGATTTTTTGATATGAATGCGCACATCGATACTCTTTCTTTTCACTCTCGATTTGCTTGAGTCAACCTGTGACTTGTTTTGATAATAATAATTACTATTCTACACATAAGCCGGAATAAATCAGCTGTTAAATATTTTTTCATACGTCTCAATTGACAATTTATCAATTTGACTAATAAAAATTAATATTTTATTAATTAACTGAAATGAATTGGCCATCGATACTCTTTCGTTTTTTTCTAATTCAACCTGTGACTTATTTCGATAATAATGAATACTTTTCTATTCATTAGCCAGTATAAATTAGCTGTTGAACATCTTTTAACCCAACCTAGTTGATAATTCACTTATTTTACTGATAATGATTAATATTTTATCAATTAATTAGAATAAATTGACCATGGATACTCTTTAATCTCCCTCAAGTCAACCCGTGACCTATTATGATAATAATAATTTCTATTTTATCAATTAGCCGGAATAAAGCAGCTGTGAAATATCTTTTGACTTATTTGAGTTAATTATTTATTAATTTTATACCTAGTCATTAATACTTTATCAATTAACCGAAACAAATGAGCCATCGATAGTTTAACGTTTCTCCTGAGTCAACCTATGACTTATTCTCATAATAATGATTAATATTTTATCAATTAATTGAAATAAATGTGCTATCGAAACATTCTTGATTGCCTTGAGTCAACCTGCGACTTATTTTGAAAATAATAATTACTATTCCTATACATAAGCCGGAATAAATCAGCTGTAAAACGTCTTTTAAAACATCCGAGTTGACAATTTAACAACTATACTTATAATAATTAATATTTCATAATTAACCGAAATAAATGAAACATCGATACTCCTTCGCTTCTTTTGAGTCAATTTGTGACTTATTTTGATAAAAATGATTATTATTCCATCCATAAGCCAGAATAAATCATCTGTCTAACATCTTTTGACCTAATCGAGTAGAAAATTCATTAATTTCACAAATAGTTATTAATTCTTAATCAATTAACCGAAATAAATGAACCATCGATAGTCTCACGATTCTCTTAAGTCGAGGTATAAATTATTCTTATAATAATAATTAATATTTTATCAATTATATGGAATAAATGGGCAATCGATACACTCTCGTTTTCCTTGAGTCAACCTGTGAAATATTTTGATAAAAATTATTACTATTCTATACATAAGCCGGTATTATTTAGCAGTTAAACATTTTTTAACACGCCCTAGAAGATAATTTATAAATTTGACTAATAATAATTAATATTTCATTAATTAACCGCAATGAATTGGCTATCGATATTCTTTTGTGTCTTAAGTTAACCTGTGACTCATTTCGATAATAATAAATACTATTTTATTCATAAGCCGAAATAAATCAGCTGTTAAACATCTTTTGACCCGGCCGAGTTGATAATTCATTTATTTTACTGATAATAATTAATATTTCATAAATTAACCGAAAGAAATGAGCCATCGATAATCTTTCGATTCTTCTAAGTCGATTTTTGAATTATTTTAAAAATAATAATTAATATTTTATTAATTAACCGGAATAAATAGGCCATCGATACTTTCTTGTTTCCCTTGAGAAAAAAAATGATCTATATCGATAATTTAATTACTATTTTAACATAAGCCGGAATATATTAGCTGTTTACAATCATTTGACCCAACCAAGTAGATAATTTATTGATTTCACTAATAATAATTAACATTTTATTAATTAAACAGAATAAATAGGCCATCGACAGTCGCTCGTTTTCCGTGATGCAACCTGTGACTTATTTCAATAATAAGAATTACTATTTCATGCATTAGCAAGAATAAATCAGCTGTTGAACATCTTTTAACCCGTCCGAGTTGATAATTTATTAATTTAACCGATAATAATTAATATTCCATTAATCAACCGAAACAAACGAGCCATCGATACTATCTTGTTTCTTCTTAGTCGACCTATGACTTATTTTAATAATAATAATTGATATTTTATTAATTAACCGAAATAAATAGGCCATTGCTACTCTTTTGTTTTACTTTAGTCAAACTGTGGTTTATTTTAATAATAGTAGTTACTATTTTAAACATAAGCCGGAATAAATCAGCTGTTGAACATCTTTCGGCCGCACCAAGTGAATAATTTATTAATTTTGCTAATAATAATTAATATTTTATTAATTAACCGGAATAAATGGACCATGGATACTCTTTTATTTCCCTCAAGTAAACCCGTGATCTATTAAGATAATAATAATTTCTATTCCATCAATTAGCCATAATGAAGCAGCTGTCATACATCTTTTGACTTATTCGAGTTAATTATTTATTAATTTAATTAATTTTTATTAATACTTTATCAATTAACCGAAATAAATGAGCCATCGATGGTTTTACGTTTCTCCTGAGTCGACCTACGACTTATTTTTATAATAATGATTAATATTTTATTAATTAAACGAAACAAATGTGCTATTGATACACTCTTAATTGCATTAAATCAACCTGCGACTTTTTTTGGAAATAACAATTATTATTTCTAAACATAAGCCGGAATAAATCAGCTGTTAAACGTCTTTTAACACGTCCGAGTTGACAATTTATCAAATTTACTGATAATAATTAATATTTTATCTATTAACTAAAATAAATATTCCATCGATACTATTTTCTTATACGTAAGTCAAACAGTGATTTATTTTGTTAATATTAATCACTATTTTATCCATTAGCAGGAATAAATCAACTGTTGAACATCGTTTAACACAACCTAGTTAATAATTCACTTATTTTACTAATAATAACTAATAGTTTATCAATAAACCGAAATAAATGGATCATGGATACTCTTTTATTCACCTTGAGTCAACCTGTGACCTATTTTGATAATAATAATTTCTATTTTATCGATAATCCGAAATAAAGCAGCTGTTGAACATCTTATAAACTATTCGAGTTGATAATTCATTAATTTTACTAGTAGTTATTTAAACTTTATCTATTAACCGAAATAAATAAGCCATTGATAGTCTCACGTTTTTCCTGAGTCGACCTATGACTTATTCTTATAATAATAATTGATATTTTATCAATTAAACTGAATAAACAGGACATCGTTACTCCTTCGTTTCTCTTGAGTCAACCTGTGACTTATTTTGATAAAAATAATTACTATTTTATCGATTAGCTGGAATAAAGCAGCTGTCAAACATCTTGTGACCTATTTAAGTTGAAAATTCATCAATTTTATAAATAGTTATTAATTTCTTATCAATTAACCGAAATAAATGAGCCGTCGATAGTATCTCCTCTCTCCTGCGTTGACCTATGACTTATTCTTATGATCATACCTAATATTTTATCAATTATACGAAATAAATGGGTTATCGATACACTCTCGTTTCCCTTGAGGCAACCTGTGAATTATTTCGATAAAAATAATTACTATTTTATACATAAGCCGGTATTAATCAGTCTTTAAACATCTTTTAACACGTTTGAGTTGACAAATTATCAATTTTACAAATAATAATTAATATTTCATCGATTTATCGTTATGAATGCGCCATTGATACTATTTCTTTTCTCTTGAGTCAATCTGTGAGTTATTCTAATGAAAATTATCACTATTCCATCCATAGGAAGGAACAAATCATCTGTCTTACATCTTTTGACCTAATTGAGTTGATAATTCATTAATTTTACAAATATTTATTAATTCTTAATCAATTAACCGTAATAAATGAGCCATCGATAGTCTCACGATTCTCTTAAGTCGAGGAATGAGTTATTCTTATAATAATACTTGATATTTTATTAATTAACCGAAATAAATAGGCCATTGCAACTCTTTTGTTTTACTTTAGTCAAACTTTGATTTATTTTGATAATAATAGTTACTATTTTAACCATAAGCCGGAATAAATTAGCTGTTGAACATCTTTTAGCCCAAGCTAGTTGATAATTGATTAATTTTGCTAATGATAATTAATATTCTAACAATTAACGAAAATAAATGGACCAAGGATACTCTTTTATTTCCCTCGAGTCAACCCGTGACCTATCAAAATAATAATAATTTCTATTTTATCAATAAGCCGGAATGAAGCAGCTGTCAAACATCTTATGAACTATTCGAGTTAATATTTCATTAATTTTACGAATAGATATTTATACTTTATATTTTGACCAAAATAAATAAGCCATCGATAGTCTTACGTTTTTCTGAGTCGACCTATGACTTATTTTTATAATAAAAATTAATATTTTATTAATTAAACTGAGTAAATAGGACATCGTTACTCCTCCGTTTCTCTTGAGTCAACCTGTGACTTATTTTGATAAAAATAATCACAATTTTATCCATTAGCCGGAATAAAGCAGCTGTCAAACATCTTTTGACCTATTAGAGTTGATGATCCATTAATTTTATTAATAGTTATTAATTCTTCATCAATTAACCGAAGTCAATTAGCCGTCGATAGTATCTTCTCTCTTCTGCGTTTACCTATGACTTAGTCTTATGATCATAATTAATATTTTATTAATTAAACGAAATAAATGGGCCATCGATACACTTTTGTTTCCCTTGAGGCAACCTGTGAATTATTTTGATAAAAATATTTACTATTTCATCATAAGCCGGTATTAATCAGTTGTTAAACATCTTTCAACACGTTTGAGTTGACAAATTATCAATTTTACTAATAATAATTAATATTTCATTGATTTATCGATATCAATGCACTTTCGATACTCTTCCTTTTTTCATGAGTCAATATGTGACTTATTTTGATAAAAATAATCACAATTTTATCCATTAGCCGGAATAAATCATCTATCAAACATTTTTTGACCTAATCGAGTTGATAATTCATTAATTTTACTAATATTTGTTGATTCTTAATCAATTCGGCGAAATAAATAAGCCATCGATAGTCTTAAGATTTTCCTCAGTCGAGTTATGACTTATGCTTATAATATTAATTATTATTTCATTAATTAAACGAAAAAAATGAGCCATCGATACACTCTCGATTCGCTTGAGTCAACCTTTGACTTATTTCGATAATAAAAATTACTTTTCTATACATAAGCCGGAATAAATCAGCTGTTAAACATTTTTCCACCCGTCCGAGTTGACAATTTATCAATTTGACAAATAAAAATTAATATTTTATTTATTAACCGAAATGAATTGGCCATCGATACTCTTTCGTTGTTTCTGAGTCAACCTGTGACTTATTTCGATAATAATGAATAGTTTTTTATCCATTAGCCGATATAAATTAGCTGTTGAACATCTTTTGACCCGTCCAAGTTGATAATTCATTTATTTTACAGATAATAATTAATATTTCATAAATTAACCGAAATAAATGAGCAATCGATAATCTCTTGATTCTTCTTAGTCAACCTTTGACTTATTTTGATTATAATAATCAATATTTTATCAATTAACCGAAATAAATAGGCCACCGATACTTTCTTGTTTCCCTTAAGTGAACAAGTGATTTATTTTGATAATATAACTACTATTTTAACGTTAGCCGGATTAATTTAGCTGTTTAAAATCTTTTGACCCAACCGTGTTGATAATTCATTGATTTCACTAATAATAATTAATATTTTATTAATTAACCGAAATAAATGGACCATGGAGACTCTTTTATTTACCTTGAGTCAACCTGTGACCTATTTTGATAATAATCATTTCTGTCTTATTTAATAGCTTGAATAATGCAGCTGTCAAACATCTTATAAGCTATTCAAAGTGATAATTCATAAATTTTAGTAATAGTTATTAATACTTTATCAATCAACCGAAATAAATGAGCGATCGATAGTCTCACGTTTCTTCTGAGTCAACCTATGACTTATTTTAATAATAATGATTAATATTTTATTAATGAAACAAAATTAATGTGCAATCGATACACTTTCGATTCCCTTGAGTCAACCTGTGAATTATTTTGATAAAAATAATTACTATTTTATACATAAGCCGCTATTAATCAGCTGTTAAACACCTATTAGCACGTATAAGTTGACAAATTTTCAATTTTTCTAACCTAATCGAGGTGATAATTCATTAATTTCACTAATAGTTATTAATTCTTAATCAATTAACTGAATTAAATGAGCCATCGATAGTCTCACGATTCTCCTAAGTCGAGCTATGACTCATTCTTATAATGATCATTAATATTCTATCAATTAATCGAAATAAATGAGCCATTGATACACTCTCGTTTCCCTTGAGGAGACCTGTGAATTATTTTGATGAAAATAATTACGATTTTATAGATAAGCCGGTATTTATCAGTTGTTAAACATCTTTCAACACGTTTGAGTTAACAAATTATCAATTTTACTTAAAATAATTAATATTTTTTTGGTTAATCCATATGAATGTGCCATCGATACTCTTTCTTTTCTGTTAAGTCAATCTGTGACTTATTTTGATAAAAATTATTACTATTTCATCTATTAGCCGTAATAAAGAATCTGTCAAACATCTTTATGCCTAATCGAGTTGATAATTCATTGATTTTGCTAATAGTTGTTAATTCTTAATCGATTAACCGAAATAAATGAGCCATCGATAGTCTCAAGATTCTCTTAAGTCGAGTTATCGCTTATGCTTATGATAAGAATTAATATTTTATTAATTAAACGAAATAAATGGGCCATCGATACACTCTCGATTTGCTTGAGTCAACCTGTGTCTTGTTTTGATAATAATAATTACTATTCTATACATAAGCCGGAATAAATCCGCTGTTTAACATTTTTTCACACGTCTGAGTTGACAATTTATCAATTTGACTAATAAAAATTGATATTTTATTAATTAACCGAAATGAATTGGCCGTTGATGCTCTTTCGTTTTTTTTAATTCAACCTGTAACTTATTTCGATAATAATAAATACTTTTTTATTCATTAGGCGGTATAAATTAGCTGTTAAACATCTTTTAACCCAACCTAGTTAATAATTCACTTATTTTACTGATAATGATTAATATTTTATCAATTAATCAGAATAAATTGACCATGGATACTCTATTATTTCCCTCAAGTAAATCCGTGACCTATTACAATAATAATAATCCGAACAAAAACAGTTTTACTGTAAAAAATTGCGCCAAGTCCACGTTCATAAAACTCATCTCAATAACATTCGCACTTTAGAAAAAAAATAATACGCGTTTCAATAATTTTTATTCTTTACAAAAAAATGTGAAATACAAAAAAAATACCAAGAAACCGTCATCATGTTGAAAAAATTGAAAAAAAATTTGTTGAAAATTTAAAAATTAAAGAAAAAAATTTTTATCGTACTTGGCGCGCGTCATTGAGTAACCCAAATTTTTTCGGATGAATCACAACTCGAGAAAAAACAATTTTGCCTGAATATACTTATACATATATATATATCGATATAATTATGTATAGTTATATGTAACAATAACTTATATATGTGTATATGGGTTATTATAAGTCAGGCTGATCAGATTATATATGATTTTGTATATAAATATACATAGACTGACATTAATCAAGTATGTACTTAGGTTCAATTTTATATAAGTCGACATTTGGTTGTAAATACTTATATATAGGTATATATAAGTATATATATATATATATATATATATATATATATATATATATATATATATATATATATATATATCTATATATATATATATATATATATATATACTGCTATATATATATAAGCATATATAATTGCGTAGGAAATTATATATAATCGTATATAGTTATATATGATTATATGTGATGATATGGCAAAGTCATTTTTCCTAATAAGCCATTTCTCAATGCCTTTTTTAATTATTGCATGAACATAAGTTCTATCTTTCCGCGGGAATATTCAAAACAAATAACTTTAGAATAACTTAAGCATGCGCTTAAGGCCTGCACGTTTGGTTTTACCTAACTTTTTTAAAACTTTCATGAAGTAATAATTCATTAATTATATTTATGCATTTTATAGGTTAACCTACTTATAAATTTCTATACATTAAAAGAATGTTCATTAATCCTGAAAAAATTTGGGTTACTCAATGACGCGCGCCAAGTACGATAAAAATTTTTTTCTTTAATTTTTAAATTTTCAACAAATTTTTTTTCAATTTTTTCAACTGATGACGGTTTCATGGTATTTTTTTTGTATTTCACATTTTTTTGTAAAGAATAAAAATTATTGAAACGCGTATTATTCTTTTTCTAAAGTGCGAATGTTATTGAGATGAGTTTTATGAACGTGGACTTGGCGCAATTTTTTACAGTGAAACTGTTTTTGTTCGGATTTCATATCTTTTTGTTAAGTAACCTTTTTTGCTCGCTTTATAGTGATTTCATATTTTTTAGTTAAGTATCCTTCTTTCCTCACCTCATAGTGAAAAAAGTATTCAGTAGTGATCTATTCTCACCTTACCAAAATCAAGCAATTGTCTAGAACACAAATTTCTTTATTTTGTTCATATTGCACTTATGTATATAAGTGTTCTAGATCATATGATCCGCTATCGTTACATCAACGACATTATATGCGCATACAATTAAATCCATGTCATAAAATCATTTCAACACTATAGCCCTGTCATTATATTGCATGCTTAAGCGCGATCGCGCAAAGGCATATTTCTAATGAGGCCTAAAGGTCAAGTTTCCTATCTCGTCAAGTATAATTGTATTTTTAATTAAAAACACTGCTTGGTATAGTAATTATCAATTGTAGTGAAAAAACCCGTTCTTTAAAATTTATAGTGGAAATAACTAGGAAAATATGATGGTATAGTCAAAATGATTAAAAAGAAATTTCCAGTCAATTAGATTGAAGTACCTCCTACAGGCAACTACCGAGATATCGAAATATCTGTACATTGCTCGATTAAAATTGCCTAGACCTTAAAGAGCTGACTTTTTGGTGAAAATGGAACCCAAACAATGTTAGCTCGTTGTGCATTTGGTCTGGTTAATAAATAAAATTTAATTAGAAAAATATATTTAAATACATACATATGTAAGGTTGTTTGTTGATAGTTAATTCTAGAATTTTATATTCATAAAGAATTTTCAACATTCTTAATTTGAATTTTGTACTTTTCCCACTCAAAATTAAAAGATCATAAATAAATAGATTATTGCAGGCAGAGCTATAATCAAATAAAGGGTTGTTTGTTCGTTAATCCTAGAGCGCAATTGTAGGCAATAAAATTAAAGTTCTATTTTTCTCATAGTAGCTAATAGTATTAAAAGACCTAATATGACTAAGCCGCGTATAATTTTCTGTTAAAATGAATAAACTAACTTATTCAATGGAAATTCACATTTTATATAAATATAAAGACAATTTAAACATTTTTCATAATCAAGAAAATTGCTAATTCAAATTGAATACTTCAATGCCAATAATTTAATGATAATAATATATTCTTATAGTAATAATATTTTTTAAATAATATTTTAATAGTTATAATAACAATAATAATAAATTTTAGGATATGGCTAAACGTACGGCAAATAAACGATATGGCTCCGTATGTGTACGGAGTGTCACAAATTCCGGGGAATTTATTTTCTATTTGGAAAACGTCGCATGCATGCAGGGCCGTATACATGCGTATCCGTACGCATACGGATCCGTAAACTTACTGTCATGACTGAAAGTAGCAGAAAATTAATATTTTGAATAAAAAAAATCTGGAAAACGGTTGACCCTAAAGGCCAACCCTGCAACTTCGCGCTAATTCCATATCTAAGAGCTTAAAATTGCACCTATGACGTTTTTTGTGCTCTTCGAGCTTGAAAATGTAACTTATGTGTTATTTTGAGCTCTTCAAGCTCAAAGAGTTAGCTGTTCTATGTTGTTGAGCTCTTCGAGTTAATAAATAGAATTTAATTGGAAAAATATGTTTACAAACATACACATGTAAGGTTGTTTGATATTTTATTCTAGAAATTTTGGATTCATAAAATATTTTTACATTGAAGGCAAAGCTATAATCATGTAAAAGGTCGTTCGTTTCTTAATTTCAAAGCTCAGATCGTAATAAAAAAATTAAAGTTTTGTTTTTCTCATAGTAGCTAGTAGCTATAAAAAACTTAACGTGACTAAGCCGCGTAAGCTCTCCAGCTTAAATCGATAAACTACCTTATTAATGGGAATTTTACATTATATATACATTTTACATTATATTTACATTTTATATATATATATATATATATATATATATATATATATATATATATATATATATATATATATATATATATATATATAACTTATATATATATATATATATATATAGGAAATTTTAACATTTTTTGTAGTCAAGAAAATTGAAAATTCAAATTTAATATTTCAATACACAATAATTTAAAAATAACAATAATTATTATTATAATAATAAAATGATAAATATTATCATTATTATTGTTGTTGTTGTTGTTATTATAATATTGTTGTTAGTAAATGACACAATGCATCATACGAATAATTATATTACATATCACTTAAAGCATGGAGGGTAGAGATAGACCTCTACCCTCCATAACCTGAAGATTGTAATTATTTGAAACCCGCTCAATTGAATAAAAATGCCACCTACAGGCAAAGACCCAGAGATCATAGAATATGTCCACCGTTCAATGAGAATTGCCTAAATCTTGAACAGCTGGCTTATCGGAAGAAAGTAAAACTAAAACAATGTTTAGTCTGTTGTGTATTTAGTCTGGTTCATAAATAAAATTTAATAAGAAAAACATGTTTCAAAACATACACATGGAAGGTTGTTTGATAGTTTATTCTAGAAATTTTGTATTCATAAAATATTTTTATATTTTAAATTTTAAATTTGAACTTTTCCCGCGCAAATTTAAAAAGTCATAAATTAATGAATTATTGCAGACAAAGCTATTATCATATAAAAGATTATTTGTTCGTTAATTTTAAAAGTCAAATCCTAATGGAAAAATTGAGGTTATGTTTTTCTCATAGTAGCTAGTACCATTAAAAAAACTTAACGTGACTAAACCGTGTAAACTCTGCAGTATAAATCAATAAACTTAATTATCAATGGGAATTTACATTTTTTATGTATATATAATAATAATTTTAACATTTTTAATTAAAAAATTGTTAATTTAGATTTAAAACTCTAATACACATTAATTTAATAATAACGACGATTATTTTAGTAATAAAAATGATAATGATAAATATTATTATTAATATTATTATTTTTTACATCGATTTATTATTACCGATATAATTACTTTTAGTATTATAACTATTATTATTATTATTGTTATTGTTATTATGATATTGTAAGTAAATAATACAATGCATTAAACACATAATTAAAATACGTATTATCTAACGATTATTGATGTTTGAAACCCGCTCAATTGAATAACAATGCCACTTACAGGCAACGACCAAGAAATCATAGAATGTGTACAGCGTTCAATGAAAATTGCCTAGATCTTGAACAGCTGGCTTATCGGATGAAAGTAAAACTCAAACAATGTTAGTTCGTTGTCTATTTAGTCTAGTTACTAAATGAAATTTAATAAGAAAAATGTGTTTTATGTTTACAAACATACACATGTAAAGTCGTTTCATAGTTTGTTCTAGAAATTTTGTATTCATGAAGTAATTTTAACATTTTTTATTTGAAATTTGTGATGTTCTCGCGCAAAATTAAAAAGTCACAAATAAATAAAATATTGCGGGCAAAGCTATAATCATATGAAAGGTCGTTTGTTCTTTAATTTTAGAGCTCAAATCCTAATAAAAAAATTAAGTTTTTTTTCCCATAGTAGCTAGTAGCATTAAAAAACTTAATATAACTAAGTTGCGTGTACTTCTTAGTTTGTATTGAAAATCTAATAATCGACTAAAAATTTAATTTGTATAAAAAGATAACAAAATTTATACATTGTTTGTAATTGAAGCAATTGATAATTTAAATTTTATACTTTCCCGCTGAAAGTTCAATATCAATGAATAAGGTGATATTTGCAAGCAAATAATCTTAGTTAATCAACAGAGGTTTAATGACCCGTATTGCTACCAAAATATTAAAAAATGCGATAGGGGGGCTAACTTAAAGGTACATTATTAATAAATTTTTTTTTAAATAAATAAATCGAGAACTAACAAATGATGATAATGAACAATAAAGAACAAATGACGAGCTAACGATGTGATAAAAAAAAAGTTCAAAAATTGAAAAACAAAACTCTGGGGTGCTAACTTTAATGAGCTATCCCGTTGAAGCTACAGTTTATGTAGAAATAATTCCAGTGCACCCTGGCGGCTATAGATGCAAGCTGTGAATTAACTTTTTTTAGTGTAGTTGCGTATCTATAGGAGGATTACTACACATTTTTATTTTATCTAGTCTGTGGCGCTGGCTTTTCTCCATGAAGAAAAAGTCAGGATCGAAATTCGTGAGCACGCTATAGTTTTTGCTGATAAAATTTAATAATTTCAAGTATTTTAATTGTTATAAGTTGTTATAAGTGGATATAATTAATTAATAATAGTAAAATAAAGCATGTATTACTGTTATAATATACAATTTAGGAAAAATAAGTACCGTAGAATTAAATAAAATATTCCAACCCCGAAATACCGTTCTGCTTACAGTAAACACAGTCGGTAGTCTGGCGCTCCGTTTGAACGGAACTTGGCGCCAGATTCTACCGAATCTGTGGATTTATATTTTATCAATTAGCCGGAATGAAGCAGCTGTGAAACATTTTTTGACTTATCCGAGTTAATTATTCATTAATTTTATTAATAGTTATTAATACTTTATCAATTAACCGAAATAAATGAGCCATCGATAGTTTAACGTTTCTCCTGAGTCGACCTATGACTTATTCTCATAATAATGATTAATATTTTATCAATTAATCGAAATAAATGTGCTATCGAAACATTCTTGATTGCCTTGAGTCAACCTGCGAATTATTTTGGAAATAATAATTACTATTCCTATACATAAGCCGGAATAAAACAGCTGTAAAACGTCTTTTAACACGTCCGAATTGACAATTTATCAACTTTACTTATAATTATTAATATTTCATAATTAACCGAAATAAATGGAACATCGATACTCCTTCGCTTCTTTTGAGTCAACTTGTGACATTATAATAGAAATGATTATTATTCCATACATTAGCCAGAATAAATCATCTTTCTAACATCTTTTGACCTAATTGAGTTTAAAATTCATTAATTTTACAAATAGTTATTAATTCTTAATCAATTAACAGAAATAAATGAGCCATCGATAGTCTCACGATTCTCTTAAGTCGAGGTATAAATTATTCTTATAATAATAATTAATATTTTATTAATTATACGAAATGAATGGGCCATCGATACACTTTCGTTTCCCTTGAGTCAACCTGTGGAATATTTTGATAAAAATAATTACTATTCGATACATAAGCCGGTATTAATTTGCAGTTAAACATCTTTTAACACGTCCTAGTTGATAATTTATCAATTTGACTAATAATAATTAATATTTCATTAATTAACCGCAATGAATTGGCTATCGATACTCTTTTGTGTCTCTTAAGTTAACCTGTGACTCATTTCGATAATAATAGATACTATTTTATTCATAAGCCGAAATAAATCAGCTGTTAAACATCTTTTGACCCGGCCGATGTGAAAATTCATTTATTTTACTGATAATAATCAATATTGTATAAATTAACCGGAAGAAATGAGCCATCGATAATCTTTTGATTTTTTGAAGTCGATTTTTGACTTATTTTGAAAATAACAATTAATATTATATTAATTAAACGAAATAAATAGGCCACTGATACTTTCTTGTTTCCCTTGAGTGAAAAAATGATTTATATTGATAATGTAACTACTATTTTAACGTTAGCCGGAATAAATTAGCTGTCTACAATCATTTGACCCAACCGAGTTGATAATTTATCGATTTCACTAATAATAATTAACATTTTATTAATTAAACGGAATATATAGGCCACCGATAGTCGCTCATTTTCCTTGATGCAACCTGTGACTTATTTCAACAATAAGAATTACTATTTTATGCATTAGCCAGATTAAATCAGCTGTTGAACATCTTTTAACCCGTCCGAGTTGATAATTTATTAATTCAACTGATAATAATTAATATTCCATTAATCAACTGAAATAAACGAGCCATCGATACTCTCTTGTTTCTCCTTAGTCGACCTATGACTTATTTTAATAATAATAATTGATATTTTATTAATTAACCGAAATAAATAGGCCATTGCTACTCTTTTG
Source organism: Cotesia glomerata (assembly GCF_020080835.1). Classification (NCBI taxonomy): domain Eukaryota; kingdom Metazoa; phylum Arthropoda; class Insecta; order Hymenoptera; family Braconidae; genus Cotesia; species Cotesia glomerata. Next base: position 13,921,492 of record NC_058162.1, read on the forward strand.
TTTTACTTTAGTCAAACTGTAGTTTATTTTGATAATAATAGTTACTATTTTAACCATAAGCCGGAATAAATCAGCTGTTGAACATCTTTCGGCCCAACCTAATTAATAATTTATTAATTTTGATAATAATAATTAATATTTTATCAATTAACCGGAATCAATGGACCATGGATACTCTTTTATTCCCCTCAAGTAAACCCGTGACCTATTAAGATAATAATAATTTCTATTTTATCAATTAGCCATAATGAAGCAGCTGTCAAACATCTTTTGACTTATTCGAGTTAATTATTCATTAATTTTATTAATTTACATCAATACTTTATCAATTAACCGAAATAAATGAGCCATCGATAGTTTTACTTTTCTCCTGAGTCGACCTATGACTTATTTTCATAATAATGATTAATATTTTATTTATTAAACGAAATAAATGTGCTATTGATAAACTCTTGATTGCCTTAAGTCAACCTGCGACTTATTTTGGGAATAATAATTATTATTCCCATACATAAGCCGGAATAAATCAGCTGTTTAACGTCTTTAAATACGCCCGAGTTGACAATTCTTTAAATTTACTAATAATAATTAATATTTTATCAATTAACTGAAATGAATAGGTTACACCGGCACACAAAAAAAAAAAAGTTGTCTGTACTTGGGACGCGCCACATATATTCCCATGTAATTTGACCCGCTGAACCCGAATTTGAGGTCCGTTTGGCCCCTACACCCTAGGATTTTGAGAAAACTGTAAAACCGAAAACGGGAAAATTGGGGGTTTTGGTGATTGAAAAATTTTTAGATTCTAACTATGCATGATTTTCATGTATTTCGATCTGCTTTTATACTTATCTGAAGTGTACTCAGACCAGCAGCCATTAAAAGTCTAAGTAAATCCCGAAAAACACCATGAAAATTGAGAAAAAAAACAAAAAATTCCCAATATTGTGATAAAAAAAAATGTATTGAGCTAAATATATGATGATTTTCATGTAGGTTTATCGACGACATATAAATCTCCAACTTATATAACTCAGACGTCTCGAAAACATCAAACAAATGTGCAAAAAACCCGAAAATTGGAAAAAATCAAATGTAATATAATAAAAATCGAGTTATTATTCAAAATAAATAAAAAATCATATCATTCGATCTGTGGTGCATAAAAAAGTATTTCGTCTTAAGACTTAAAAAAATTAATTTTTTCGGAAAATATCATCAAAACCCTTTGGATTTGAATTTTAATTCGTTCTCCGCTTATATCTCACCCTTTTATCTTCAAACGTCCTGCATAAAGGGTTTCTCTTTCGTTTCCTCTCTTCTTCGGGTAAATCTCTCTTCAGAGTCCAACAATGATCTACCATCATATTGACATCCACTCATGTTTTGATGGAATGTTTCTTCTCTTTCTTCACTGAAATTACCAAGATTTTCAGGAAAGTGTGAAAGATGAGATTGTAAATAGTGCAATTTTGTATTCACATTCCCTAAAACGATACGAGATACTTCCTTAAAACTTCCCCAAGCTGCTCTCTCAATCTTGTGCATCTCATACTCAAGATTAGCATCCTGGAATTGAGTCCGAATTTGGGGTACATAAAAAATTCCTCTTCTTTCAATTTATTGTCACTTATAGCTGGAAATTTTTCGTCCAAGTACTTAACACAGTTGCCATTTTTATCGAGAGCTTTGACAAAATGCTTCATAAGGTCAAGCTTGATATAAAGTGGTGGCAGCAAGTACTTGTAAGGATTAATGAGAGATTCTCGCATAACGTTGTGAGAACCATGATTCAAATTCTTTCTTGTTGGCCGTTCTTTTCTACTGTAGGGAATTTTCCGATCGTGACTATCCTACAAACATACAAGAAGGGATATATTGTGAACCAGATTGTTGGCTTAACTAGTGTAGCAATTTTCAGATCACCACAAACTTTTCAATGATTTTTGGTCAAATGAGCTACTGGAGTCGGTGCTTTGAGACTTCGCTTAGACAAAGCAATGAAAAACTTTCACTCCTCGTCCTGAAAGTGTTCGGCTTTAACTCATCAATCAAACTTCTTACATCTGAACAGTCCACTAATGAATTTTCGCCGTTTTAAAAATGTTATCAGATTTTTTCCCTATCACGATAAAAATAAGCTGTTGTATTTTTTGTTAATAAATTTTTTTTCTTTAAGCTGATGTTTCAGGGTTTTCACTTCTAGGAACTTTTTGGGCTCAGAATCGATTTCTTGCTTAAATGCTTGTGCCTGTAACCAGGGCACCTCCACGTGGTGACGGCGGGCAACAGGACCGTCTGGCATAGTCCCTGGGTTAACGGCTTGAATGCCGTCATGGCAGGCACAAGTTATAAGTGTTTTACGATGCAGGGACCCGGAATCCCAGTATCGGCGTCTGGTCAGAGTGAGAAAGCAGGCTCGCAGGCGTCGTCATCAAGTGACTGCAGCTCTTCATTAGTGGGTGACTTGGCTTCTGAAGCGTTTAATATGACAAGAAGTGTCTCTCACATATGTAACAAAAACTCCAATTGCTTCTGTTACATATGTGGAGAATTTGTAGTAACGAAAAGTCGTAGATCTTTTTAAAACAACTTGAAACATGTCTACGAAACCTGCTTCGGTATCCAGATTACGAACTGGGAAGCAACTTGGGTACCACATTCACTTTGCAATCGGTGTCACACGATGCTTACTCGTTGGGAGCAGACGAAAAGTAAACAGTGCTTGAAATTTTCAAAACCTGTGATTTGGTCTGCACCAACGAGTCAAAAACTGCTATTTTTGCACGACGGAAGTTTCAGGTTTTTCTTCGACAACCAAACATAAAATTCAATATGCCAACGTAACATCAGTTGTGCCAGCAGAAAAAGTTTTGAATGTCGAAGAACCTGCAGCTCCTGAACCAGTGAATGAACATGAAGAGATGGAAGTTGAAGATAACTTTGAAGAAATCGATCCTGAACCCGAAGAGATCCATTCTGAGGATGAAGAATACATCCCGAGTGGTGTTCCTAGAAGTAAAGACCCTGAAGTCTTCGATCAACTTGAATTGAATGACCTTGTACGAGACTTAGGACTATCTAAGGTAAAAGCTGAACATTTAGCCTCAGCTTTAAGGAAAAAAATTTATTAGCTAAAAATACAACAGCTTATTTTTATCGTGATAGGGAAAAAGAGTTCCGGAAGTATTTTACAAAAGACAGCGAAAATTCATTTGTGTACTGTTCAGATGTAAAAGGACTGATCGATGAGTTGAAGCCAAACACTTACAAAGACGAAGAATGGAGGCGTTTGATTGACTCCTCTAGGCGAAGTCTTAAAGCTGTGCTTCTTCATAATGGAAACTTATTGGCACCGATTCCAGTAGCTCATTCGACTAAACTAAAGGAGACTTATGACAATTTACAGGTTGTATTAGATAAAATAAACTATTCAGAACATCAATGGAAGGTTTGTGGTGATCTGAAAATTGCAACAATATTGCTAGGCCAACAATCAGGGTTCACAAAGTACCCCTGCTTCTTATGTTTGTGGGATAGCCGAGACCGAAAGAATCATTACATTCAAAAAGAATGGCCAACAAGAACAAATTTGAATCCTGGTTCTCACAATGTTACGCGACAATCTCTAATTGATCCTTCCAAGTACTTGCTGCCCCCACTTCATATCAAGCTTGGCCTTATGAAGCAATTTGTCAAAGCTCTGGATAAAGATGGAAACTGTTTTAAGTACTTGGGCGAAAAATTTCCAGCTATAAGTGACGCTAAATTAAAAGAAGGAATTTTTGATGGACCCCAAATTCGGACTCTATTCCAGGATGCTAATCTTGAATATGAGATGAACGAGATTGAGAGAGCAGCTTGGGGAAGTTTTAAGGAAGTATCACAGCAATTTTTAGGGAATACGAAAAGTGATAACTACGCAACTTTAGTTGACGAGTTGTTATACAACTATAATACTTTAGGTTGCTTAATGAATACAAAATTGCACTATTTACATTCTCATCTTTCACACTTTCCTGAAAATCTTGGTGATTTTAGTGAAGAGCAAGGTGAGAGATTCCATCAAGACATTAGTGTGATGGAAAAACGATATCAAGGAACGTGGGATGTAAATATGATGGCAGATCATTGTTGGACTCTGAAGAGAGATTTACCCGAAGAAGAGAGGAAACGAAAGAGAAACCCTTTATGCAGGACGTTTGAAGATAAAAGGGTGAGATATAAGCGGAGAACGAATTAAAATTCAAATCCAAAGGGTTTTGATGATATTTTCCGAAAAATTAATTTTTTAAGTCTTAGGACGAAATACTTTTTTTATGCACCACAGATCGAATGATATGATTTTTTATTTATTTTGAATAATAACTCGATTTTTATTATATTACATTTGATTTTTTTCCAATTTTCGGGGTTTTTTGCACATTTGTTTGATGTTTTCGAGACGTCTGAGTTATAAAAGTTGGAGATTTATATGTCGTCGATAAACCTACATGAAAATCATCATATATTTAGCTCAATACATTTTTTTTTTATCACAATATTGGGAATTTTTTGTTTTTTTTCGCAATTTTCATGGGTTTTTCGGGATTTACTTAGACTTTTAATGGCTGCTGGTCTGAGTACACTTCAGATAAGTATAAAGCAGATCGAAATACATGAAAATCATGCATAGTTAGAATCTAAAAAAATTTTTCAATCACCAAAACCCCCAATTTTCCCGTTTTTTTTCGGTTTTTTACAGTTTTCTCAAAATCCTAGGGTGTAGGGGCCAAACGGACCTCAAATTCGGGTTCAGCGGGTCAAATTACATGGGAATATATGTGGCGCGTCCCAAGTACAGACAACTTTTTTTTTTTTGTGTGCCGGTGTATTTTATTAATTAACCGAAATAAATAGGCCACCGATACTTTTTTGATTTCCTTGAGTAAGAAAATGATTTATATCGATAATTTAACTACTTTTTTAACGTTAGCCGGAATAAATCAGCTGTTTACAATCTTTTGACCCAACCGAGTTGATAATTTATTGATTTCACTAATAATAATTAACATTTTATCAATTAAACGGAATAAATAGGCCATTGATAGTCGCTCGTTTTCCTTGATGCAACCTGTGACTTATTTTAATGATAAGAATTACTATTTTATGCATTAGCCAGAATAAATCAGCTGTTGAACATCTTTTAACTCGTCCAAGTTGATAATTTATTAATTTAACTGATAATAATTAATATTCCATTAATCAACCGAAATAAACGAGCCATCGATACTCTCTTGTTTCTTCTTAGTCGACCTATGACTTATTTTGATAATAATAATTGATATTTTATTAATTAACCGAAATAAATAGGCCATTGCAACTCTTTTGTTTCACTTTATTCAAGCTTTTGTTTTTTTCGATAATAATAGTTACTATTTTAACCATAAGCCGGAATAAATTAGCTGTTGAACATCTTTTGGCCCAAGCAAGTAGATAATTGATTAATTTTGCTAATAATAATTAATATTTTATCAATTAACCAAAATTAATGGACCATGGATACTATTTTATTCCCCTCAAGTAAACTTGTGACCTATTTAGATAATAATAATTTTTATTTTATCTAATTAGCCATAATGAAGCAGCTGTCAAACATCTTTTGACTTATTCGAGTTAATTATTCATTAATTTTATTAATTGTCATTAATACTTTATCAATTCATCCGAAATAAATGAGCCATCGATAGTTTTACGTTTTTCCTGAGTCGACCTATGACTAATTTTCATATTAATGATTAATATTTCATTAATTAAACGAAATAAATGTGCTATTAATATTTCATAATTAACCGAAATAAATGGAACATCGATACTCCGTCGTTTCTTTTGAGTAAACTTGGGACTTATTTTGATAAAAATGATTACTATTCCATCCATTAGCCAGAATAAATTATCTGTCTAACTTCTTTTGACGTTATCAAGTTGATAATTCATTAATTTTACAAGTAGTTATTAATTCTTAATCAATTAACCGAAATAAATGAGCCATCGATAGTCTTACGATTCTCTCAAGTCGAGGAATGAGTTATTCTTATAATAATCTTTAAATAATAATATTTAATTATAATTGATATTTTATTATTTAACCGAAATAATAAGGCCATTGCTACTCTTTTGTTTTACTTTAGTCAAACTGTGGTTTATTTTGATAATAATAGTTACTATTTTAACCATAAGCCGGAATAAATCAGCTGTTGAACATCTTTTGGCCCAAGCAAGTTGATAATTAATTAATTTTGCTAATAATAATTAATAGGGCCGGGAATTTGGTATTTTTATTAAAAAGAGACAAACGATAAATTATCTGATTGGTTGAAATAAATTTGACTTTTTTTTGTTTTCTGAACTTGACTGAAGCTATGAGCAAAATAAAATTAAAATCAGATGATTAATCCAAAAAAAAAAGTTAATGGATAAAAAAGTCAGGTTAACCTAAAAATTTACTGCTTTTTGATCTTAAAACCTGCCGGTGGTATAACCTAAACGCCTAAACGTGGAAAAACAAAGAAGTTTTGGTAAAAAAAATCGGATGTGATTTTTTGCAGTGATAGTTTCTTAAGGTTTAAGGTTCAGGGGTGGCGACCGAGAAGCATGTTCCGTGTTGGTAAAATGACCTGAGGTAAAAATAAGTGGTAGCATGGTCTGTAAAGGCAAAGTGTGAGCTCAGTTTCCTAACTTGGCAATATTGACTGTCATGTCCTGGACTAAAAAAATACAATTGACAAGTAGGCGGCTCAAACACTATGCTAGTGGCTTGAATGGAATGTATCCTACGCTAGTAACACATCGATGGAGTTGTTTTCAGTTCCAGAGTTTTTATTTCTAGATTCCTTGCTTTTGTCCATCGAATGATTAACTCTTGACTATAAATAAAAAAGAAAATTTTCTCAACCTAAAAGTACCGGAATACTTTCTTCTCAGATTTAACACAAAAAGAAAAACAAACTAAAAATTGATGTTACTAAAAAATGAGGTTCTGTATTGCCATTTTTTCTGTTTACCTGGTAGGGTTTAACTAACAGCTAGTGATTATAGGATTCAATATTCTCTACATGAAGTATTGATTGATTTTCCTGCCTAGTCAAGTCGAAAAAAAGTCACAATATAATTCCGGTCAATGACTTGTAATTTACTAAAAAATGAGGTCCGGCACTACTGATTTTTTTGCTGACTGATTAAGGCTTATCTTCTAGCTGGAAATTATAAAAAATAAAGTTCTCAATAAAAAATATTTCAATTTTTAACGCCATATAGCCAAAAAAAAGTTAGACAATAATTTCGTTCAAAAAGTTGAGTTTCACCAAGTTTAAAGTTCTGTACTACCATTTTTTCTGCAGACGAGGTACGGCTTGACTTATAGCCGGTAATTGTGTGACCCTCAGGTGTCAGTTTAGTGTCTTCCGGGTATCGGTGAAATGTTGCTTAACCCAAGTGTCGCTTAAGTGTTGCATATGTATCGCCCCAATGTCACTCGAGTGCTGCATCGGTATTACTCAGGTGTAGCATGTCGCCCATATATTTCGCGAGTGTTATATAAGAATTGCTCAGGCATTGCGTAAGTATCGCTTTAGTATCGGACAGGTACTGCTCAGCTGTCACATAAGTGTCACTCCGATGTCGCGTATGTGTCGCACGAATATTACTTGAGTGCTGCATTGAGATCGCTCAAGTGCCGCGTGTCACTCGGGTGTCGCAACGGTATTGTTCGAGTGACGCGATAGTATCGCTCAAGTGTCACGTATTCGTCGCCCCAATGTCGCCCTAGTACTGCATCGGTATTGCTTAAGTATACCGAATCGCTCTTGTGTCGCTCAAATATCGCGCGAATGTTGCATAGGTATTACTCAGGCATCACGTTAGTGTCGCTTGAATGTCGCCCAAATATCGCTTCAGTGTCGGACATGTATGGCTCAAGTTTCGCGTGAGTGTCACTGAGGTACCACTGAAATGTCGCTTTAGTATCGCATTGGTATAGTTCAAGTGCTTCGCCCAAATGTTGCTTTAGTACTGCTTCGGTATTGCTCAGATGTAGCTTGAGTGTCGCTCAAGTGTTTCTCATGATTTTATTGCTTGAACTGTGTCTACTGAAATAGTCACAAAAAAATTTTAAGCAAAAAATTGAATTAAAATAATTATTTATTATTTTCAAAATTGAAAAAAAAAATCTAATGAACTGGTATTCCATTGCCGGACTTCTCTAAAAATTTGTACTTTGGGGAGTAGTATTTTTGAAATTTTTTTTGAAAAATTCTAAAGATACAATCAGGCCTAAAATTTTTATTTCAACTTCAAAACAAAAAAAAATTAGGAAAATTATGAGCTTGTAAATACAATTTGTGTATTATTTTGAGCTCTCCAAGCTAAAAAAAATAACTTATGTATGCTTTTAAGCTCTTCGAGATCAAAAGTTTGATAGATGTTGATAAAACACTATTTTTAGAATTTTCAAATCACAATAACTTTTTAATGAATGAACCGATTTTCACGCGGTTGGTGGCATTCGACGCAGTTTTCTAAGCTTTATGAAAAATCTTCAAGTTTAAATTAGTTAAGCTTCCCTGACTACCCCCGCGATGTTATCACTATGTCTGTATGTATGTGTGTGTGTGTGTGTGTGTGTGTGTGTGTGTGTGTGTGTGTGTGGGTGTGTGTGTGTGTGTGTGTGTGTGTGTGTGTGTGTGTGTGTGTGTGTGTGTGTGTGTGTGTGGATGCAAGCCTCTCACATCTTGTGAACGGCTTGACCGATTCAATCGCAGTTGGTGCTATTCGAAAGAGCTTGACTGAACTTAGATTTTGAATATACTTTGGAACGATACGGACGTTTAGATTTTGAGAAATCTCAAAATAACTACAAAAAATAAATTTTTTCTGAATGTGCTTTTTTCGAATAAATTTTAAATGACGTTACCATTCAATTCCACAAGCTCAAAAAAATAACTTATGTATGCTTTTGAGCTCTTCGAGATCAAAAGTTTGATAGATGTATGATAAAACACTATTTTTAGAATTTTCAAATCACAATAACTTTTTAATGAATGAACCGATTTTCACGCGGTTGGTGGCATTCGACGCAGTTTTCTAAGCTTCATTAAAAATCTTCAAGTTTAAATTGACTGAACCGAAAATTTCGGAGTTATTCCAAAAAAACACTTTTTTCGGGGTTCTTTCGTCAACGATAACTCACGAATGAATCAACCGATTTTGACCGGACCGACGGCGATCGACGTGGTTTTTTTTATGTTAAGAGCTGATAAGTTTGTGGAATTGATTGGTGACGTCATTTAAAATTTATTCGAAAAAAGCACATTCAGAAAAAATTTATTTTTTGAAGTTTTTTTGAGATTTCTCAAAATCTACACGTCCGTATCGTTCTAAATTATATTCAAAATCGAAGTTCAGTCAAGCTCTTTCGAATAGCACCAACTGCGATTGAATCGGTCAAGCCGTTCACAAGTTGTGAGAGGCTTGCATCCACACACACACACACACACACACACACACACACACACACACACACACACACACACACACACACACTCACACACACACACACACACACACACACACACACACACACACACACACACACACACACACACACACACACACACACACACTCAGGGCAGAAGAGATACTGCTACCGGGCGCGTCTCCCCGAGCGGATGGGAGAACGCTCGCTGTCCTTGGATGACACTTAATCTCTTAGTTGATGAGGTACAGCGGGTAGGAGCCAAGCAAAATAACCAAACAAAATAAGCTCCCGTGGACAAAACTCCCCTTTAATGGGTTGGTCACACTAACTGACCTAGCAAGACGATTGGTTCCTGCTGTAACTCACTGGGAGTGTCCGGAACCTGTATCGTAGTTTCCGACGATGCAGGCCACGGCTGATGTGAGCTTGCTCTGCCGAGGTGAAAGTTGCAGCAGTGGATCTGGAGCCAGCCACTTCGGGCCTTGATCAGGAAGTACGCAGTGAGTGTTAGAGATCGGAATCTTCACCGCTCCGAGCGAGTCTAGTCCGTCCGTGTATTCCGGGACTGGCTAAGTGTCGGCTAGGCCTCAGGGAACTGGGGTAGGAGTACTATCTCCGAGGGTACACCCGTTCCTAGTTATGACAACCCGCTCCGCTCCGTACGATGCGCTAGTAAATCACAAAAGAATGAGTAATTTAATGGAAACTAACATTAGTGAAAACGGGCCGCATGCCCAACAAGCAGCGATTGAAGCAAGCGCTGAAATGAAGAGAACGCAAGCGCTGGAACGCCTGGAAGAGTTGACAAATGAGTTAAATAATCTCGTCCAGTCAAAAGTCAATATCCACAAGGAGATCGAGACCAAGGCGACTAGTGTAACTAACGCCCTTCGAAGGTACAAAAAACTGGATGAAGAATGGCGATTAGCATCGCGACGCAGTCCTCGTGCTACACTGGGGCAAACCAAACAAGTTGTTGTTGTAACTGACGAGACAATGGATACCGGAGCCGAAGGTGACGGTGAGTCGGTCATTGAAGACGAACGAGAAACTGTCATGAAGACTGGAAAGAGGAAAGATCGGACCTCTCCAGACCCAACGTGCAGCCAAGCCACCAAGAGGAAGGACCTGAGAAAAAGCCCTCCGCAAAGAGCAATAATGCAAAGTGACGAACGGACAAAAGCGTCTGCTTGGCAGAAAGTCCAGTCCAAGAGAGAGCAACGAAGGCAAAGGTCAGAGCAGCTCCCAAATCAACTGCCCAAGGAGCCCCGTCCTGAACCTAAACGGAAGAAACCGCGCAAGTGGATCAGGCCAGACGCACTGATCATCCGCCCAGTTGAGCCGGCGAAGTACGCTGAGATTTTGCGTAAAATAAAGAAGGATGTCCCTGAAGGAAGGAAGAGCTCCGATAAAGGCCAAGCCCTACAGAAAACCATCGAGGGCATCCTACAAGAAGAGGCCAAAGTGATCTGCAAAGGTCCACAGGAAGACGTCGAAATCCGGGACCTTGATGATACTACAACCAGGGAGGACATTCAAGCCGCCTTGCATATGGCAACCGGAGAATCTTGCGAGGTATCGCTAGAGGCAATTAAGATCCGTAAGGCCTACAGAGGTACTCAGACTGCCGTAGTGACTCTACCAGCAGCTGCAGCGCGGAAGATATTGGAAGGAAGCGGTAAAATCCGGATCGGCTGGGTCAACTGCCGAATTAGAGCCACGAGAAGACCAACCCAATGTTTCAAGTGCTGGCACTTCGGGCATCATGGATCTCAGTGCAAAAGTAGCGTAGACCGATCCAAGCTTTGCATCAGGTGCGGACAAGAAGGGCACAAAATCGCGGACTGTAAAAACCCAGCCAAATGTGCACTATGCGCTGAAAATCCAAGTGCAAAGGACTCCGCCCACTGTGCCGGCAATCACAAATGCCCGGTATTCCAAGAGGCGCTTCAGAGGATGACAAACCAAAGAACATGAAGATACTACAGCTCAACCTCAACCATTGTGAGGCTGCGCAAGACCTGCTTATGCAGACTGTGCGCGATTATGAGCTAGACTTAGTACTAATAGCAGAGCCATACAGGCACCTGAGTACCCAACCATGGGAAACCGACTGCACCACAAAAGCTGTCATATGGTCCTGCGGCAAGCTCCCCTTCCAGAGTATCGTTAACAATGGCAGCGCCGGCTTTGTAGCAGCATCGGTAGATGGCATCCGTTTTTACAGCTGCTACGCACCACCTAGCCTCACTATTGTTGAATTCATGGATTTTCTGGATCGACTGACGGAGGACGCGAAGCAGTACTACCCAGTGGCAATAGCTGGGGACTTCAACGCCTGGGCAGTGGATTGGGGCAGCAAACACACCAACGCTCGGGGTAAAGAACTACTAGAAGCTTTTTATACGTTAGACGTAGTGTTGTTGAACAGTGGCGATGCGCCGACGTACACTAAAGGCGACGCAAGTTCTATTGTGGATCTTACTTTTGTCAGCAGCAGCCTCATCAGAGGAAACTACGATTGGAAAGTGATGGAGACCTACACGGCCAGCGATCACAACGCGATTCTCCGGGAAGTATCAAAGGACCCGAATCCTAGAAGACCGGCTAAGAAACTTGACATCGTTGGGTGGAAGCTGAAATCCTTTGACCCAAGTGCACTAGCAGCTGCCCTAAATAGTGAACCGCTTACTACTGGATCTGCAGAAGAAATGACCAAGGAGTTGATAAAGAGAGTGTCCCAGGCTTGCGACACCTGCATGCCCCGTAAACGGGGCATGAACCAAAGACCTTCGGTGCACTGGTGGAACGACCACATCAGCTTCCTACGGAAAGAGTGTTTCAAGAAAAGAAGAATATCTCAGCGTGGTTATCGGCGGCATGACTCAGCGGAACTAGTCGCAGAATACAAGAAAGCTCGTCGAGACTTAAACAAAGCCATCAAGGATAGCAAGAAGAACTGCTGGAAAGAGCTAATCAACGAGGTGGACAAAGACTTGTGGGGCAGACCTTACAAGGTAGTCATGGCAAACTTGAAATACCAGCCAATGCCGTCTCCTACGTGTCCTCAACTCCTACAGAAGATCGTGACTGCACTGTTTCCACGACAGCGCGTTTTCAACTACCTGTTGACACAAGACGAACTGAATGATATCCCACCTGTGACGAAAGAAGAAGTGATGGAAGCTTGTAACCGCGTCGGGAATAATAAAGCGCCGGGATTGGACGGAATCCCTAATATTGCCTTGAAAACATCTATTAAAGCAGCGCCAGCGTTATTCCTCGATGTCTACAACATCTGCTTGAAGGAAGGGATTTTTCCTCGGAAGTGGAAACAACAACGGCTGGTACTACTTCCTAAAGGAAAAAAGCCACCGGAAGAACCGTCATCTTATCGTCCACTCTGCATGTTGGATACAGCCGGTAAGATACTCGAACGTATAATCCACCAAAGGATAGAAGCAGTTGTCGATCCACTATTAGCAGACAATCAGTACGGATTTCGAAAAGGACGATCAACCCTGGACGCAATCAACCTGGTTGTCGGTATAGCCAAAGACGCAATCGCCGGTACCAGATGGAAGGGTGGAACGAAGAAATATTGTCTGGTGGCAACCCTAGACATCAAAAATGCCTTCAACTCCGCCAACTGGGATCGCATCATGCAAGCTCTTCAAGAGATGAACGTACCAGGATATCTACGAAGGATAGTCGCTAGCTACTTCACGAATAGAGTCCTTAGATATGACACGAAGAATGGTCCAAAGGAGTATGATGTTACTGGAGGCGTCCCGCAGGGTTCTGTTCTCGGTCCACTTCTCTGGAATATCATGTACAACGGATTGCTGAGACTGAAACTACCACGAAATGTCGAACTGGTAGCGTACGCGGACGACGTAGCCGTAGTAATCGTCGCCAAGCATATTGATGAGATAAATCATATGTTCACGATCACCTTCAAGTGAATTAACCAGTGGATGGACACAGTAAACATACAACTGGCTAAACAGAAGACCGAGGCTGTACTTATCACTAGCAGAAAAGTGGTGGAAACGATCAATTTAAACGTCGGAGACCAAGAAATCACATCCCAACCATTCATTCGATATCTGGGAGTGATGCTCGATTCCCGACTTAACTTCAAACAACAAGTTGAACACGTGACCGCCAAAGCATCAGCAGTAGTGGCTAACCTAGTACGATTGATGCCCAACATCGGTGGCCCGAAGCAGACAAGGAGGTTATTGCTATCATCAGTAGTTACATCGGTCCTCACGTATGGGATATCCATTTGGTCCGACGCACTTGAGACCCAAGAATCATGGAGGAAAGCATGTCCGGTTTACCGACTGAGCGCGCTAAGAGTAGCCAGCGCCTTCCGAACAATATCAGAGGAAGCAGTGTGCGTCATTTCTGGAACTCTGCCGCTTAGAGTCATAGCTAAAGAAAGACGGGCCCTTTACCATCGAAAGAGGTCAACTACACTGAGCGCTAAAGAACTAAGAACAGAAGAACGGCAGCACAGCATCTCGCGATGGCAACTTGAGTGGGACGCCGCAGCAAAAGGAAGATGGACACACCGCCTCATACCAAAGATCGACGTTTGGCTGAGCCGAAACCATGGTGAAGTCAACTATTACCTAACGCAGATGTTGTCAGGACATGGGTGCTTTCGAGAGTATCTGCACCGCTTTAAGCATGACGATTCTCCGGAGTGCCCGTCTTGTCCAGGGGTTATTGAGGACGCAAGGCACGTTTTCTTTGTGTGTCCACGTTTCGATCCTCAGCGTGAGGAGTTGGAGAGGATCCTGAACTGGAGAATCCAACCAGAGACAATAGTAGATGCAATGTTGTCGAATCAAACTGCTTGGAACGCTACAAGCACTTTTGCCACAGAAGTGCTTACAGAGCTGCGTTCCATTGAAAGAAAAAGAGCAAACGACAGAAACTAGAAGGAAGGAAAAATAACACCTTAGCCACCAGAAGGAATAGCGGTAGCTGGATCCTCCCCTCACGAAGTAATGCCTGACGGCGGTTTCCATGAGGGATTAGAGGAAAGAAGAAAAGGGGTTTAGGGTTTAGTGGGTAGGGGCGTTAGGGTCGAGTTTTAGTATGACACTGCGTCGAGTCGCCACATATCCAGGCCAAACAACTATGCCTGGAATCCGTAAAGGGATTCCCCTAAGAAAAAAACACACACACACACACACACACACTCACACACACACTCACACACACACACACACACACACACACACACACACACACACACACACACACACACTCGGGGCAGAAGAGATACTGCTACCGGGCGCGTCTCCCCGAGCGGATGGGAGAACGCTCGCTGTCCTTGGATGACACTTAATCTATTAGTTGATGAGGTACAGCGGGTAGGAGCCAAGCAAAATAACCACACAAAATAAGCTCCCGTGGACAAAACTCCCCTTTAATGGGTTGGTCACACTAACTGACCTAGCAAGACGATTGGTTCCTGCTGTAACTCACTGGGAGTGTCCGGAACCTGTATCGTAGTTTCCGACGATGCAGGCCACGGCTGATGTGAGCTTGCTCTGCCGAGGTGAAAGTTGCAGCAGTGGATCAGGAGCCAGCCACTTCGGGTCTTGATCAGGAAGTACGCAGTGAGTGTTAGAGATCGGAATCTTCACCGCTCCGAGCGAGTCTAGTCCGTCCGTGTATTCCGGGACTGGCTAAGTGTCAGCTAGGCCTCAGGGAACTGGGGTTTTTTTTTTTTTTTTTTTTTTTTTTTATAAAGAGGTACGAAAAAAGATCTTCAAAAGACACCGGTATCGTTAACTCTGCCGCCCATCTTCCGGCAGATATCGATAGTCGGTAGTGTGGAGATTTTTACCCACTAAAAAAAACATTCCTCTTCCCCTCTCCCCTAGATGGTACGGGGAGGACTGGATTGGAACCGTGTTAGCATTACTTCAATCCAGTCGTGCTGCGTCTCACGACGCCTACTCCTGGCTACTGGTCCCTTTCTGGGATTTTGTCTTTCAGGAGGTGCTGTGCATAAACTGCAACAGCTGACCAGTTTTCCTCTTGTTTGATCATATAGGTCACCAGGCTTGAGGGGGAGAGCCTGGTGCCTATGATCTCTTCAGTGTTTCTTCTGTAGTCCTTCCATCGAGCACACTCGAAGAATGTGTGTTCGGAGTCGTCGATTTTATCCGGGCAGTATTTGCACGTTGGTGTGCTGTGCAAACCCATCTTGAAAAGATAGGCATTGAACTGCCCATGTCCCGTCAATAGCTGGGTCAGGAAAAAGTCCGTATCCCCGTGCTTCCGAGAGAGCCAGACGTTGATGTTTGGAATCAGGCGCGCCGTCCATCTGCCCGTCTCTCCCGATGTCCATCGGTCCTGCCACTCTTGCTGCGTTTCCGCCTTTATCCTCGTTCTTGCGTCCTTCATGTTATCATCACTGTCTTTAGCGTCATAGAGTTTTGCTCTTTCGAACGCTAATAGGTCGATGGGCGCGGCTCCTGCAATGACCAATACAGCCGCTTCGGAAACTGTGCGGTAGGCGCAGGCAACCCTGAGAGCGCCTCGCCGCTGTACTGCTGCGATCTTTCGCCGGTAGGTCTTCTGCTTTAATATGTCTGCCCATATCTCCGCTCCATAAAGCAGTACCGAGTGGACTGCTTCTAGAAGAACTCTTCTCTTTTTGTTCTTGGTCCCATGGTGTTGGTCATAATTCGTGCTAGGCTAGACACAGTCTTGCTGGCTTTCTTGCATGCACTGTCGAGGTGTTCACGGAAAGATAGTTTCTCGTCTATCATTACCCCTAGATACCGCAGGGCCCTTGTTGACGTCAGCGTTGTTCCTCCCATGTCCATAGCGAATGGTTTTGGAAACCATTTTTGACGGGTCAAAACGACCATTTCGGTTTTCTGTTTGGCGAGTTTCAGGTGATGCTTATCGAGCCAAGTCTCGACGGTGTCGATGGTTTCCCGAACTAGCAGTTCGGCCTCTTCCACGCTGTCCGCCACTATAGTGGCTGCAACGTCGTCTGCAAAGCCTGTTAGCTCTACTTGCTCTGGCAACGGGATTTCAAGAAGCTCGTCGTAGTCTGCGTTCCATAGATCAGGCCCCATTATTGAGCCTTGCGGCACGCCAGCCGTTATGGCGTATTCTTGTGGGCCTTCAGTAGTTTCCACTATTAGCTTTCTATCGTCAAGGTAGTTGTCGACTAGTGCCAGATTCTCTGGCTCCGCGTCAAACTTGTGCTCCAGAACGTCTAGAATATCTCCTCAATTTGCGCTGTTAAATGCGTTTTTGACATATAGCGCGAGGAGAAGACATACTTGACGAGCTTTGAGGCTACCTGACCATGCTTGTGTTGCTGTCTTTATGACTTTCTTGATCGCTCCGACTGTCGAATGACCTTTCCGGAAGCCATGCTGGTTGGTGGCAAAACCTCCAGCATGGTCGATATCGTCGCGAAGTCTCCCTTGTATGAGCTTCTCGAGCAGTTTTCCAGGAATGTCTAGCATACAGAGTGGTCTAAACGACGAAGGTGTTATGGGGCTTCCCTTACCTTTGTCTAAGAGAACCAATCTCTGCCGTTTCCAGACCGCGGAAAAGGTGCCAGTTGCCAAGCATGCGTTGTAGGTGTTCAGGAGTAAGTCTGGGTATTCCAGGGCTATAATCTTGATCACCGATGCCGGGATGCCATCAGGTCCAGGTGCCTTTCCTGTTTTGAGTGACTTGGCCGCGTCTTGTAGTTCCTTAGTTGTGAAGGGCGTTACTTCGTTGTTTTTAGTGTAGTGTTTCTTCTCCCGCGGCGGGTGTTTGGGGAAAAGCTCCGCTACGATGCTATCCATTAAGGCTGGAGACTTCGGCGCCTTTGGTGAAGCCTTTCCAAGTCGTTTGGCGACAATTTGGTAGGCTTTACCCCAGATGTCATTGTCGAGATCGTTGCAGATCTCTTTCCACAACTTTGCTTTACTTGCTTTGATGGCTCGATTTAGCATCTTTTTGGCCTGCTTGTACTCTTTTGAATACAAGTCCTGGCTTAGGGAGCGTTTGGCGGCTCTCGTTGCGCGGCGACGTAGTTGATGGCACATTTTGCGAAGTTCCGCTATGTCTGTTGACCACCAGTACGCCGGCTTGCGAAAACTCCGTATTTTCAACCGCGGCATAGAGGCGTCACATGCGGCGGAAATCTCCTTCATCGTATTTAGTACTGTCCTTTCTGTCTCGCTGCAAGTATCCGGAGTCGGGTTGTTCTGAAGGGTAGACCAGCTCCGTGCAAGTGAAGCTCGCAGTGCCTCTGGATCAAGCTTCCTGACATTCCACTTTCGCTTAGAAAGGTCGTGTTGTGGTACCAGAGCAGATGCCAATCCAACGTTAAATGTCACGAACTGGTGATCACTGCCACTGTATTTTTCGGATACTGTCCAGTTTTCAATCATGTTGGCAATTTTTGGAGTCGCCAACGAAATGTCGAGGATGGACTCTTGGTACCCCGGTCTTCTGAAAGTCGTGGTGCTCCCAGTATTTAGCACTATGAGGTCGAGTCTAGCCACGACGTCAGCGACCTCGTTGCCTCTGGTGTCGGAGAAATCAGCGCCCCATTCAGCCGATTTAGCATTGAAGTCACCAGCTACGATAACTTCGCCGTCGAACTTAGTGACCGCATCTTCTATATTTGCGAGTTTCTGTCGGAACACACTAATCCCTTCGTTAGGTGAGAGATAGACGCTCATGAAGTAGGTTGTGGGGGTTTGATTCCAGACAAAACCTGCTCCACCTCTGCTGTTGTTGACGGTAACGTTCTTTGTGTTCACAATCCAAATTGCTGCCGTGCCCGTTTCGTCTGCGAACCATGTTTTACCTTCGATGTTTAGATATTGCTCGCAGATAAAGCAGACGTCAATTTTATCTTCGAAAACACGCTGGCGCAGCAGGTTTTGCGCCAAGGCGCACCTATTCAGGTTGCCTTGTAGTATGCGTGTCATTTCTGACCTTTCATGGCTTCTGCAAGTGCTTTGCGGAATGCCTTACACGCTCCAGTGCCAGAAATATGGCATAGACTATCCTGGGCATCTTTGTCCGAAGCACAAAGGAAGCATTTTAACTTCTCCGTGCAGTTTACGGCCTTGTGGTTCTCTCCGCCACATTTGTAGCAGCACCTGCTTCTGTCTGGTCCCGCACACTGACGTGTTTGGTGTCCATAACCAAGAAATTTAAAACAACGTGTTACTTTTACTACTGGGCGTATACGACAGTTCACCAAACCGATCCGTATACGGGCCTTGTCAAGGGCCTTAATCGCATTGGGCTCGTCTAGTTCGCAGAAGGCTGCCCGATTACCTCGTGGTGTGGGTTTTGTCAAATTTACCCGTTTGACCTCCAGGTTGTCAGTGAATTCACGTTTGAGTGCTTCACGGACTTCGCTCTCGGTAGAGATTTCATCTAAGTCGAGGATCTCGATCGTTGTTGTTGGTGTTAGCGTCTTGACTGTGCCGATGTTTGCAGTGGCTGCCCTTACTGCATCGGTGAATGCCTTGCTGTCTTTGGACTTTCGAGCCATTTCAAGGAGAACGCCTCCGTGTTTCGTCTTTTTAATAGACCTTATGTCTACGCCCGTCTCGACAGGGCTTACCTTGGCCTTGATTTCGTTCAGGAGATCGGCGTATGTTCGCCCTTCAGCTGGTTGGACTAGGACGGCTTTAGTTCTTGTCTTCTTCCTCCTTGGTTTCTTGGAGCCACCGCTGTTTGGCTGGTCTTGGGCTGTAGCAGTTTGAGTCACTGGCTCCTGTTCTTTCTTTTTCTTGTTTTGCCGAGTCACTTTGGTCCAGGTATCATCCCGGGCTGTCTTTTTCTGTGCTGGCTTGTCAATATCTGAGGAAGGGCTGGGCGTGGACAGCGGCCTCTTCTTGTTGCCATCTCCTTGCTGTGGTAATTTCTTAGGAGTGGTCAGAGGTGGCTGTGATTTTTTGTTCAGACTCGGAGATGTTTGAGTCGTTGACGCCGACTTCGTTGGTGATTTGTTGGCCAGCCTATATGCCGTACTAATAGACGAAACCAATTTTCTGATCTCATGGTGGAGATTCTTTTTGTCTTTTATGAAGTCGGCTAACTCATCAATCTTGTTGCCGAGCCTCTCCATTGGTGACTGTTGGCCGGTGACGGTCGGTAGAGAGTTCATTCTTCCTCTGTGGGTTTGATTAGTGGCAGGAGCAAAAGGTCCTCCACTTTTTGAAGGAATGTTGCTCAGCTGTCCGTTCTCTGCCATCTGGGCTGATTTCGTACTCCCTGTAACCTTGCTAGCATTGCTAGACAGCAGAGCCATGGGGTCTACTCCACTGTTCAAACGGTCGCTTGATAACGACAAGTTTAGGCCCGTTTGCACGCCTTCTCTCGCCGGCACTGAGGTATCCATCCTCTGTACTGTAAACGATGTTTGAAAATCTTCTGACATTTCCATATCATCTTTTGCTAGGTTTTGGTCCACCCCGAGTATTCTGTTTCCTCGGTACCCGACGCATCTGACGTGCAGATATGCCGGGCATTCCCCTATCCGCCACCTGAGGAGGCGCCCGATGCGGGACCCAGCAAGCCCGACACGGGAGGGAACTGGGGTAGGAGTACTATCTCCGAGGGTACACCCGTTCCTAGTTATGGCAACCCGCTCCACTCCGTACGATGCGCTGGTAAATCAAAAAAGTATGAGTAGAAATATGGAAACAAACAAGAGTCAAAACGGGGCTCACGCCCAGCAAGCAGCTATCGTAGCAAGCGCTGAGATGAAGAGGGCACAAGCGCTGGAACACCTTGATAAGCTTACTAGAGAGCTGCATGAGTTTGTTAAGTCTAAAGTCAACATCCACAAAGAGATCAAGACGAAGACAACCGGTTTAGTCAACGCCCTTCAAAGGTTCAGAACACTTGATGACGGATGGCAGGCACAACAACGGCAAACTCCCAATGTCACACCGAAGAAGAGCAGACAACCTGCCGTAGACACCGTCGAAGAGATGGACACCGGTGCCGAAGGCGATAGTGAATCTGTAACAGAAGACAGAAGCGACACTGGTGTCAGGTCTGGGAAGAGGAAAGACCGTAACTCCCCTGACCCAACGGTCAACCAAGTAATGAAGAAAAAGGACACAAAACCAAGTCCTCCGAAAGAAGTGGCGGCACGGAGTGCCAAAAATAAGGAGGTCAACGCGTGGCAAAAAGTAGAATCGAAGAAGAGAAGGCCGGAGCAGGATCACCTCCCAAAGCAATTGCCGAAGGAGCCACGACCGGAACCTAAGCGGAAAAAATCGCGCAAATGTATCAGACCTGACGCGCTGATAATCCGCCCTGCCGAAAAAGAGAAGTATTCCAAGATATTGCGCCGCATAAAGCGTGATGTCCCAGCAGACCAGGTTCGAAATACTGTCGAGAAGATCCGCAGGACAATGACCGGAGATATGCTGATCACGTTGTCAAGGAAAAGTGCTGACAAAGGCCAAGCCTTGCAGAGGACCATCACAGGAATTCTTCAAGACGATTCTAAGGTAGTCTGTAAATGTCCACAGGAGACCATTGAGATTCGAGACATCGACGAAGAAACGACGAAGGAAGAGATCCAGGCCGCCCTGAAAGAGGAAGTTGGAAAAGATCATGAGATACCTCTGGAAGGAATAAAAATCCGTAAGGCTTTCAGAGGTACGCAGACGGCTGCAGTCACTTTACCTATGACTATCGCGCAAAAATTAGTGGAAGAAACCGGCAAGATCCATGTCGGGTGGGTTAACTGCCGAATCAAAGCGACGACGAGACCTATTCAATGCTTTAAATGCTGGCATTTCGGACATGTTGGGCCCCAATGTAAAAGCCAAGTAGACCGATCTAAACTCTGCATCAGATGTGGACAAGAAGGGCATCGTATCGCGGACTGTAAAAATTCTGCCAAGTGTGCAATATGTGATGACCAGCAAGGAGCAAAGGACGTGGCTCACCATGCCGGCACCTACAGATGCCCGGTATATCAGGAGGCGCTCCAGAAGTTGACGAACAAACAAGCATGAGGATATTGCAGCTCAACCTCAACCATTGTGAAGCAGCGCATGACATGCTCATGCAATCTGTGTGAGAATTAGAGCTGGACTTGGTACTGATAGCAGAGCCATATAAACACCTGAGTACCCAACCCTGGGAATCTGACAGCACATCCAAAGCTGTCATCTGGTCATGTGGCAAGCTTTCTTTCCAAAATGCAGTCGACAACAGCAATGCCGGCTTTGTAGCAGTATCAGTAGAAGGCATCCGCTTCTATAGCTGCTACGCACCACCTAGCCTCTCCATTGTTGACTTCACTGCTTTCCTGGATCGACTAACCGAAGATGCGAAGCAATACCATCCAGTAGCGATAGCCGGAGACTTCAACTCCTGGGCAGTTGACTGGGGCAGCAAACATACAAACGCACGTGGGAAAGCACTACTGGAGGCCTTTACTACACTAGATGTGGTTTTGCTCAACAGTGGTGATACGCCGACCTACACCAAAGGTGACGCAAGCTCAATTGTAGACCTCACTTTTGTCAGTAATAGCCTTGCCAGAGGCGACTGCAACTGGAAAGTGTTGGACATCTACACTGCCAGCGACCATCATGCGATATTCTGGGAAATATCAAGCGACCAGAACCCCAAGAGACCAGTCAAGCAGTCTAACATCGTTGGTTGGAAGGTAAAATCTTTTGACCCAGAAGCATTACTAATAGCCCTCGATGGTGATCCGATCAACACTGGATGTGCAGAAGAACAGACTAAGGACCTGATGAGGAGAGTAACACATGCTTGTGATGCCAGTATGCCTCGTAAACGTGGCATAAATTCGAGACCTTCGGTGCATTGGTGGAACGACCACATCAGCGTCCTCCGTAAAGAGTGTCATAAGAAAAGAAGAATCTCTCAGCGCGGCTATCAACGGCCCAACTCAGTGGAGCTGATCGCAGAGTACAAAAAGGCGCGTCGTGAACTGAATAAAGCCATCAAAGAGAGCAAAAGAAGATGCTGGAAAGAGCTTATATACGAGGTGAATAAAGACGTGTGGGGTAGGCCTTATAAGGTGGTTATGACCCACCTGAAAAAACAACAAATGCCATCACCTACGTGTCCTCAACTTCTTCAGAAAATCGTCACTGCACTGTTTCCACAGCAACGCAACTACGATTACCAGTTGGCGCCAGGCAAATTGGACGACATCCCACCTGTCACTGAAGAAGAACTGCTGGAGGCTTGTAACCGTGTAGGTAATAATAAAGCGCCGGGATTGGACGGAATCCCTAATTTAGCCTTGAAAACCATCATAAAGGCAGCTCCAACATTATTCCTAGACGCTTATAATGCATGCCTCAAGGAGGGGACTTTTCCTCGTAAGTGGAAACAGCAACGATTGGTACTGTTACCTAAAGGGAAGAAACCACCAGAAGAACCGTCATCTTACCGACCACTTTGCATGCTGGATACGGCGGGTAAGATACTTGAGCGCATAATTCATCAACGAATAGATGCAGTAGTCGACCCACTCCTGGCAGACAACCAGTATGGATTTCGGAAAGGACGATCAACCCTGGACGCGATCAATCTGGTTGTTAGCACGGCTAAAGAAGCGATCGCAGGAACCAGATGGAAGGGTGGCACAAAGAAGTATTGCCTGGTGGCGGCATTAGACATTAAAAACGCCTTCAATTCCGCCAACTGGAACTGCATCATGCAAGCTCTTCGAGAGAAAAACGTTCCAGAATACCTGTGTAGAATAGTGGCCAGCTATTTCACCGATAGAGTTCTTAAATACGACACGAAGAATGGTCTAAAAGAGTACGATATTACAGGAGGTGTACCCCAGGGCTCTGTACTTGGTCCACTGCTGTGGAATATCATGTACGATGGCCTATTGAGATTGAAATTGCCAAGAAGTGTAAAACTCGTAGCATATGCAGACGACGTAGCCGTAGTAATCGTCGTTAAACACCTTGACGAAATTAACAACATGTTCGACATCACCTTCGAGCAAGTCCATCGGTGGATGAATACGGTAAACCTGCATCTGGCTACACACAAAACTGAGGCAGTGCTTATATCCAGCAGAAAAGTGTTAGAGACCATCAAGCTGAAAGTCGGCGAACAAGAAATCACATCACAACCTTACATCCGATATTTGGGAGTGATACTTGATGCCCGTCTCAACTTTAAACAGCAAGTGGAACACGTCAGTGCCAAAGCGTCAGTAGTGAGGGCTAGTCTCGCACGATTGATGCCGAACGTCGGAGGGCCAAAGCAGAGCAGGAGACTACTACTATCATCAGTTGTCACATCGGTGCTCACATATGGAATATCCATTTGGGCAGACGCGCTGAAGTTGCAAGAATTATGGAGAAAAGCTGGACAAGTATATCGACTGAGCGCTGTAAGACTAGCCAGTGCATTCCGCACGATATCAGAAGTAGCAGTGTGTGTCATTTCCGGAACTCTGCCGCTTAGAGTTCTAGCTGAGGAAAGACGAAACCTTTACCAACGAAAGAGGTCAACCACACTAAGTGCCGAGGAACTCAGAGCTGAAGAACGGCAGAACAGCATCGCACGATGGCAATCGCAGTGGGACGCCGCGACAACAGGGAGATGGACACACCGTCTCATACCAAGGATTAACGTTTGGCTTAACCGGAATCATGGCGAGGCCAACTACTATCTGACCCAGATGTTGTCAGGACACGGCTGTTTCCGGGAGTACCTTTATCGCTTTAAGCACGATAATTCCCCAGAGTGTCCGTCTTGCCCAAGAGTTGCTGAAAATGCGGAGCACGTTTTCTTTGAGTGCCCTCGTTTTAACCCACAGCGTGATGAGTTAGAGAAGATCCTGAACAAGAAAATCACACCAGAGTCAATAGTAGAAGAAATGCTGACATCCGAAGCTGCCTGGAACGCCACAAGCACGTTTACCACCGAAGTGCTTACAGAGCTGCGTTCCATTGAAAGAAAAAGGGCAAATGACAGAAACTAGAAGGAAGGAAAAATAACACCTTAGCCACCAGAAGGAATAGCAGTAGCTAGATCCTCCCCTCACGAAGTAATGCCTGACGGCGGTTTCCATGAGGGATTAGAGGAAAGAAGAAAAGGGGTTTAGGGTTTAGTAGGTAGGGGCGTTAGCGTTGAGTTTTAGTATGACGCTGCGTCGAGTCGCCACATATCCAGGCCGAACAGCTATGCCTGGAATCCGTAAAAAGGATTCCCCCCCCTAAGATAAAAAAAAAAAAAAAAAAAAAACACACACACACACACACACACACACACACACACTCACACACTCACACTCACACACACACACACACACACACACACACACACACACACACACACACACACACACACACACACACACACATGGAGAAAGGCTGGACCAGTATATCGCCTGAGTGCCCTAAGAGTAGCTTGCGCCTTCCGCACAATATCTGAGGAAGCAGTGTGCGTAATTTCTGGAACTCTACCTCTCAGAGTCCTAGCTGAAGAAAGAAGGAACCTTTACCAACGAAAGAGGTCAACAACACTGAGCGCAGAAGAACTCAGAACGGAACAAAGACAGCACAGCATCGCACGATGGCAATCTCAGTGGGATGCCGCAGAGAAGGGTAGATGGACGCATCGTCTCATACCAAAGATCGACATTTGGCTGAACCGGAAACACGGAGAGGTCAACTACTACCTAACGCAGATGTTGTCAGGACATGGCTGTTTTCGGGCTTATCTTCACCGCTTTAGGCATGACGATTCTCCGGAGTGCCCGTCCTGCCCTGGAGTCACTGAAGATGCGGAGCACGTTTTTTTCGAGTGCTCGCGTTTTAATCCACAACGTGAGGAGCTGGAGAGGATCTTGAAGAGGAGAAGTCAACCAGAGTCAGTCGTAGAAGCAATGCTGTCTTCAGAAGCTGCCTGGAATGCAACGAACACTTTTGTCACAGAAGTGCTTACAGAGCTGCGTTCCATCGAGAGAAAAAGAGCAAAAGACAGAATCTAGAAGGAAGAAATAACATCTTAGCCACCAGAAGGAAGAGCGGCAGCTAATTCCTCCCCCCGCGAAGAAATGCCTTACGGCGGTACCATGGGGGATCAGAGGATAGAAGAGAAAGGGGTTTAGGGTTTAGTGGGTAGGGGCGTTAGCGTCGAGTTTTTAGTATGACGCTGCGTCGAGTCGCCACATATCCAGGCCAAACAACTATGCCTAGAATCCGTAAAAAGGATTCCCCCCCCTAAAAGGGAAAAAAAAAAAAAAAAAAAAAAACACACACACACACATACATACATACATACAGACATAGTGATAACATCGCGGGGGTAGTCAGGGAAGCTTAACTAATTTAAACTTGAAGATTTTTCATAAAGCTTAGAAAACTGCGTCGAATGCCACCAACCGCGTGAAAATCGGTTCATTCATTAAAAAGTTATTGTGATTTGAAAATTCTAAAAATAGTGTTTTATCAACATCTATCAAACTTTTGATCTCGATGAGCTTAAAAGCATACATAAGTTATTTTTTTTAGCTTGGAGAGCTCAAAATAATACACAAATTGTATTTACAAGCTCATAATTTTCCTAATTTTTTTTTGTTTTGAAGTTGAAATAAAAATTTTAGGCCTGATTGTATCTTTAGAATTTTTCAAAAAAAATTTCAAAAATTCTACTCCCCAAAGTACAAATTTTTAGAGAAGTCTGGCAATGGAATACCAGTTTATTAGATTTTTTTTTTTAATTTTGAAAATAATAAATAATTATTTTAATTCAATTTTTTGCTTTAAATTTTTTTGTGACTACTTCAGTAGACACAGTTCAAGCATTAAAATCATAAGAAACACTTGAGCGACACTCAAGCTACATCTGAGCAATACCGGAGCAGTACTAAAGCAACATTTCGGGGAAGCATACGCGACACCTGAGTGACACTTAAGTGATACCTGTTCGGGACTGGAACGACATTGCGGTGATACCTCAGACACTCACGCGACACCTGAGCAATACCTATGTTATACTCAAGTGATATCTAAACAACACTTGAGCAATATCAATGTGACATTGAAGCAATACATACGCGACATCTGTCTGACACTTGAGCAGTACGTAACGCTCGATGAATATCTATGCGACACTGGAGCGATATAAGGACAATACCTAAGCTGCAAGCAACCGAAACATATACAACTCCTGACGAGACTGAAGCAAAGTTTACGAGACACATACGCGACATCTAAGCGACACACTTAAGTGATGTTCGACACTTAATTTCTATGTGACACTCGAGTGACATTCGAGCGACACCTGAGCAATATCTATCCGACTCTCGGGCGATATTTGAGCGACATCAACAACACGCGGTACTTGAGCGATACCAATGCAGCAGTAAATAATATACCTATCCGTCCTAAGCGATATTTGAGCGACATTCAAGCGACACTTGAGGAATACTTACGTAAGATCTGAGCAATATCTGTGTAACACCCGCAAGATATTATAGCGACAAATGAGTGACATGGTACATTTGAGCGATACCGATGTGGTACTAAAGCGACATTTCGGCGGCACATACGCGACACCGGAGCAACACTTATGCGACACTTGAACTATACCAATGCGATACTAAGCGACATTTCAGTGGTACCTCAGTGACACTCACGCGAAACTTGAGCCATACATGTCCGACACTGAAGCGATATTTGGGCGACATTCAAGCGACACTAACGTGATGCCTGAGTAATACCTATGCAACATTCGCGCGATATTTGAGCGACACAAGAGCGATACGGTATACTTAAGCAATACCGATGCAGTACTAGGGCGGCATTGGGGCGACGAATACGTGACACTTGAGCGATACTATCGCGTCACTCGAACAATACCGTTGCGACACCCGAGTGACACGCGGCACTTGAGCGATCTCAATGCAGCACTCAAGTAATATTCGTGCGACACATACGCGACATCGGAGTGACACTTATGTGACAGCTGAGCAGTACCTGTCCGATACTAAAGCGATACTTACGCAATGCCTGAGCAATTCTTATATAACACTCGCGAAATATATGGGCGACATGCTACACCTGAGTAATACCGATGCAGCACTCGAGTGACATTAGGGCGATACATATGCAACATTTAAGCGACACTTGGGTTAAGCAACATTTCACCGATACCCGGAAGACACTAAACTGACACCTGAGGGTCACACAATTACCGGCTATAAGTCAAGCCGTACCTCGTCTGCAGAAAAAATGGTAGTACAGAACTTTAAACTTGGTGAAACTCAACTTTTTGAACGAAATTATTGTCTAACTTTTTTTTGGCTATATGGCGTTAAAAATTGAAATATTTTTTATTGAGAACTTTATTTTTTATAATTTCCAGCTAGAAGATAAGCCTTAATCAGTCAGCAAAAAAATCAGTAGTGCCGGACCTCATTTTTTAGTAAATTACAAGTCATTGACCGGAATTATATTGTGACTTTTTTTCGACTTGACTAGGCAGGAAAATCAATCAATACTTCATGTAGAGAATATTGAATCCTATAATCACTAGCTGTTAGTTAAACCCTACCAGGTAAACAGAAAAAATGGCAATACAGAACCTCATTTTTTAGTAACATCAATTTTTAGTTTGTTTTTCTTTTTGTGTTAAATCTGAGAAGAAAGTATTCCGGTACTTTTAGGTTGAGAAAATTTTCTTTTTTATTTATAGTCAAGAGTTAATCATTCGATGGACAAAAGCAAGGAATCTAGAAATAAAAACTCTGGAACTGAAAACAACTCCATCGATGTGTTACTAGCGTAGGATACATTCCATTCAAGCCACTAGCATAGTGTTTGAGCCGCCTACTTGTCAATTGTATTTTTTTAGTCCAGGACATGACAGTCAATATTGCCAAGTTAGGAAACTGAGCTCACACTTTGCCTTTACAGACCATGCTACCACTTATTTTTACCTCAGGTCATTTTACCAACACGGAACATGCTTCTCGGTCGCCACCCCTGAACCTTAAACCTTAAGAAACTATCACTGCAAAAAATCACATCCGATTTTTTTTACCAAAACTTCTTTGTTTTTCCACGTTTAGGCGTTTAGGTTATACCACCGGCAGGTTTTAAGATCAAAAAGCAGTAAATTTTTAGGTTAACCTGACTTTTTTATCCATTAACTTTTTTTTTGGATTAATCATCTGATTTTAATTTTATTTTGCTCATAGCTTCAGTCGAGTTCAGAAAACAAAAAAAAATCAATTTTATTTCAACCAATCAGATTAATTATCGTTTGTCTCTTTTTTATAAAAATACCAGATTCCTGGCCCTAATAATAAATATTCTAACAATTAACCAAAATAAATGGACCAAGGATACTCTTTAATTTCCCTTGAATCAACCCGTGACCTATCAAGATAATAATAATTTCTATTTTATCAATTAGCCGGAATAAAGCAGCTGTCAAACATCTTTTGACTTATTCGAGTTGATTATTCATTAATTTTATTAATAGTCATCAATACTTTATTAATTAACCGAAATAAATGAGTTATCGATAGTTTGACGTTTCTCCTGAGTCGACCTATGATATATTTTCATAATAATGTTTAATATTTTATTAATTAAACGTAATAAATCTGCTATCGATACACTCTTGATTGCCTTGAGTCAACCTGCGACTTATTTTGGAAATAATACTTACTATTCCTATACATAAGCCGGAATAAATCAGCTGTTAAACGTCTTTTAACACGTCCGAGTTGACAATTTATTAAATTTACTGAATATAATTGATATTTTATCAATTAACTGAAATGAATAGGCCATCGATACTATTTTCTTTTACGTAAGTCAAACAGTGATTCATTTTGTTAATATTAATCACTATTTTATCCATAAGCAGGAATAAATTAACTGTTGAACATCTTTTAACCCTACCTAGTTGATAATTTACTCATTTTACTGATAATAACTAATATTTTATCAATTAACCGAAATAAGTGGACCATAGATACTCTTTTATTCACCTTGAGTCAACCTGTGACCTATTTTGATAATAATAATTTCTATTTTATCGATAAGCCGGAATAAAGCAGCAGTCAAACATCTTATAAACTATTCGAGTTGATAATTTATTAATTTTACTAATAGTTATTTATACTTTATCTATGAACCGAAATAAATAAGCCATCGATAGTCTCACGTTTTTCCGTAGTCGACCTATGACTTATTCTTATAATAATAATTAATATTTTATCAATTCAACTTAATAAATAGGACATCGTTACTCCTTCGTTTCTCTTGAGTCAACCTGTGACTTATTTTGATAAAAATAATTACAATTTTATCCATTAGCCGGAATAAAGCAGCTGTCAAACATCTTGCGACCTATTTGAGTTGATAATCCATTAATTTTATTAATAGTTATTAATTCTTCATCAATTGACCGAAATAAATCAGGCGTCGATAGTATTTCATTTCTCCTGCGTTGACCTATGACTTATTCTTATTATCATAATTAATATTTTATCAATTAAACGAAATAAATGGGCCATCGATACACCTTCGTTTCCCTTGAGGCAACCTGTGAATTATTTTGATAAAAATAATTACTATTTTATACAAAAGCCAGTCTTAACCACTTGTTAAACATCTTTCAACACGTTTGAGTTGACAAATTATCAATTTTACTAATAATAATTAATATTCCATTGATTTATCGATATGAATGCACCATCGACACTCTTTCTATTTTCATGAGTCAATCTGTGACTTATTTTGATAAAAATAATCACAATTTTATCCATTAGCCGGAATAAATCATCTATCAAACATCTTTTGACCTAATCGAGTTGATAATTCATTAATTTTACTAATAATAATTAATATTTTATTAATTAACCGAAATGAATTGGCCATCGATTTCCTACTGTCTCTTTTGAGTCAACCTGTGACTTTTTTTGATAATAATAATTACTATTTTAATTATGAGCCAGAATAAATCAGCTGTTGAACATCGTTCGACCCAACCTAGTGTATAATTTATTACTTTTGCTAATAATAATTAATATTTTATCAATTAACCGAAATAAATGGACCATAGATACTCTTTCATTTCCCTTGAGTCAACCCGTGATCTATTTAGATAATAAAAATTTCTATTATATCAATTAGCCAGAATAAAGCAGCTGTCAATCATCTTTTGACCTAATAGAGTTGATAATTTATTCATTTTACTAATAGTCATTAATACTTCATTAATTAACCGAAATAAATTAGCTATTGATATTCTTACGTTTCTCCTGATTAGACCTATGACTTATTTTCATAATAATGATTAATATTTTATTAATTAAACGAAATAAATGTGCTATGGATACACTTTCGATTCCCTTGAGTCAACCTGCGACTTATTTTGATAATTATAATTACTATTCTTATACATAAGCCGGAATAAATCAGCTGTTAAACATCTTTTGATACGTCCGAGTTGACAATTTATCAATTTTACTGATAATAATTAATATGTTTCAATGAACCGAAATTAATAGGCCATCGATACTATTTTGTTTTACTTAAGTCAAACTGTAATTTATTTTGATAATATTTATTACTATTTTATCCATTAGCAGGAAAAAATCAGCTGTTGAACATCTTTTAACCGAACCTAGTTAATAATTCACTTATTTTAATAAAAATAATTAATATTTTATCAATTCACCGAAATAAATAGACCATGAATACTCTTTTATTTACCTTGAGTCAACCTTTGACCTATTTTGATAATAATTATTTCTGTTTAATCGATTAGCCGGAATAAAGCAGCTGTCAAACATCTTATAGGGACCGAGCCGCTAGACTGTCACGCCAACTGGTAGCAGAAATGTGCAATAATCGGGCAAAAAACTAAAGCAACAACACTTGATTTTAAATGTAGTTAATATTATTTAAATAAATATTGAATAATTATCCAAAATGTCTCGATCAGTAAAATCTTGTTGTATCAAAGGATGCACAGAAAAATCTCGTCATAAGTGGCAAGTTGATACACCAGTAAAATTTTATTGTTTTCCCTCGAGTAAATGTGGTGCCTCATGGAAGGAGGATAAACGTATAAAATGGATAAATGCTGTAAAAAATTATGTGTAAGTAAGAAATTAGAATTATTAACAATACTGGCATGTAATTTAAATATTACAAAATTAAACCGAGTAGTATTTTATTTGAATAAAAAGTTACATATAATATTTAAATTAAAATGAATGTAATAGTATCAATTTAACCTTACAATTTTGTTGTTGTTTTTTTTTTTTTTTAGTAAAAATCCGAAACAGTGGGAGCCAAATCAACATACACGAATCTGTAGTGCACATTTTATAAATAATAGTAAATCAGACAATGCATATCACCCATCTTATGTTTCTTCGATTTTTCCTGGAAAAGAAAATAAAAAAAATTCCATTCAACGTCTGCAACGATTTGAACGGTCAAGAGCACTTCAATTAAATAAGGAAATCAAGGTCAATTAATCAACATTAATTGACAGTATCAACAGTAGTGTAAATAGCAGTAATTCTATCAAAGATAAAAATATTGATAATTCAAGTGACATTGAAATGGAGCAAGACGCCGGAGAAATGATAGCAGAAGCTCAGGACGGCTGTCATAGAAACATGAATGTTTCTCCGCCAGCCTATCGAAGTATTACTTGTCAAACTGAGGAATTCATTCCTGACATTTCAAGTGATAATTGTACTTATTTTTTTTGTAATATGAATGATCATGGTGGTATTAATACTGCAGCAGTCCAAGTCAATATATATGTAAAAAAAACTGTTGATAAAATGTGTGAAGCTTCGATGCCGTCTATGAAAAAAAATGTTCAAGACTCCAGTTGCGATCCAATCAATTTCGAGTCTGTACAATCTCACTGCAAAGGATTCCACGGATTTTCATCTATTACAAGTAATGAAACTATGAGTAGCTTAACAGGTGTTACATTATCTATCTTTCTATGGCTTTTGAATAAACTCCCAGAAAGTAAACGTTCTGACATAGACAAAAAAACAAAATTATTAATTACATTAATGAAGCTAAAAACCGGTTTAACATCTACTGCGATTTCAGTCTTATTTAATATTCATCGGACTACTGTTAGTAAAATATTCGTAAAAAATTTGCAACAGTTAAATATTTTATTGAAAAATTTTATATTCTGGCCATCTAAAGCCGCTGTTCAAGCAACTTCACCAGAATCATTTAAGTTACATTATCCAGACACTCGTGTTATTATTGACTGCACCGCAGTAAACACAGAAGTTCCACCAGCAGTTAAACATCGAGTTTTAATGTATTCAGATTATAAGCATCATCACACAATGAAATTTTTAGTAGGATGTACTCCAAGTGGATTTATAAGTTTTCTGTCAAAGTGTTATGGTGGTCGTGCTGGTGATTGTTTCATAACAAATGATTGTGGTTTAATAGATTTAATTGAACCTGGTGATGTTGTGCTAGCAGATAAAGGTTTCCCGCAAATACAAACCAAAGTGCAAGAAAAAAATGCGATTTTAGTTATGCCTCCGTTTTGCAACAAAAATCAATTTACACCTGAGGAAGTTGATGAGACTTACAATATTGCTTCAGTGAGAATACACATTGAACGAGTGAATCAAAGAATAAAAGACTTTAATATTCTGTCCAAAGTACCAGTGTCACTTTTGCCTCATGTTGATGAAATTGTTTTTGTCATTTGTGCTATCATAAATATTCAAAAGCCCCTGTTTAAACAAGAGAAATCAGCGACAGAATGATAAAAAATATTATTAAATTGTAAAAATAATAAATTGTAAATTTAGAGGATAAAATGAAATCCACAATTGTAATTAAATAAAATTTTTATTAAACTCTGATACATAAACTATGATATCAAAATAATTTTAATACAAAGCTTTTACAAAACTGTAATTAAATTAATCATTTTATGATTAAAGAATGACTTTCACAAATATTTGGTATTTTTATTTTGACCTTATTTTATATATCGTTATTATATTTAGTTATAAATAGAAAAATTTAACATTTCTTAAAAATTTCCAATTTTTAAAACAACTTATCATATAACTGTTTACTAGTACGTTTGTACTTCATTTATTTTCACCATACTCAATAAATAATCTTTGAATGTAGTGTACAAAATAAAATTTTTCTAGTTTAGGAACTATGTTACTTAAAAAAATTTCATCACGAGCAATTGTAATCAAAACACAGCCCTGAGGGGAATATACGAATAAATCGCAAAAAGCGATATTTGTAACATACATTTGCAGTTGTATCTGAGTATAAATGGAATGATTTGTACTCAGGTATAATCCATTTTCATCTGACTTCAAGTATTGCACGTTACATTTTCCACTCTCAGCATCATATACAGGTATCTTCCTGCACGTATAAGGGCACTTTATTTCGACTAATTTTTTTTGCCAAATAGCAGAACCATAAATCAAAATAGCATCCGGCGAGCAGCATAACCAGGGTTGATTAATGTTAATGATCACACCGACTTGAACAATTTCGAAATTTTGGCCCACAAGCTTTTTGTATTCTTTTAGAGCCACACTTTCCATTTTCTTACCATACGCCGTAGCTTGTGTATCAGCTTTACTTGGTGTTAATAAGTTAATAATTGCTTTTTCAATATCAAAACGATCCCCTTTTAATTTGTGACCATTACTTGCTGTTATTCGGAAGATACGCTGTTTGTACCACTCGTCTATCTTAGACTGGAGAACAGTTTCAATGCAAATATTTGTAATTTTCGTACTATCACAACACACTTCTTTCAAATAAAACTCATAAACATCACTTGCTACGAAATTTTCTTGAGAATAAATCTTATTCACCATTTGCAGCTGAATTACTTCCTGGATAACGTTATTCACCTTTGTTTCTACATCACGCTTATCAGTTACTTTTACTAAATTAACAAGTGATTCAGCTGCAATAATTTCACTCTCATCTCTCTTGTCTATGTTTATCATTGTACACAGAGGACAGTCGGACATATCCTCTGGAAAGACGAGTGATTCTAATTTTAATGGTACTACTTTAGGATTCTTATCGGTGTAAGGTGGTGGAGTAAATAATTTACTTATTTTTACTCCTTTTTCATACTCCAAGAGCTGACGACGAGACGGTTTTCCCCATTCTTGAGCATGGTTTGTTTTTGAATCAGCAGAATCAGGTGAGTTTACGTAATAGACGACAGCACAAATATGCTTACATTTCCCAGATAATCCGGCTTTGCACGTACACACAGCATCGCTTGTATTGCGTTGATCATCGAGCTAAAAACAAAAATTTTCTGATTAACATTATTATTTATATTTTTTAATTATGTAATAAAGTTTAAAAAAAGTTAAATATAAATACTTACAGTAATTTTAACATTATATGTTTTAGACACACTTGTCTGAGCAACAACATCTGCGGTTATGGTTACTAGACCATTCAATAATTTTTTTTCAACCACATCAAAAACATGTCCAGATTCATGTAATTTTTTACCTTTCATATCATTTTGACCACGAATAAGTGTATTGTTTATTGGTTGAAAACCATATTTAATTATTTTTTCCATTATTAAGAAAAAAATACCCAAGCTATTATCATACTTTTTAAATTTTTTACCCGTTTTTTGCTTTTATTTAACACCAGGGCGCGCCACTTTCGACAGATGTGCTGCCTCTACAGTTATGGCTCGGTCCCTATGAGCTATTCGAGTTGATAATTCATTGATTTTGGTAATAGTTATTAAGACTTTTTTGATTAACCGAAATAAATGAGCGATCGATAGTCTCACGTTTCTCCTAAGTCGAGCTATGACTTATTCTTATAATTATAATTAATATTTTATCAATTAAACAAAATGAATGGGCTATCGATACACTTTCGATTCCCTCGACTCAACCTGTGACTTATTTTAATAATAATAATTACTATTTTATCCATTAGTGGGAATAAATCAGCTGTTTAACATATTTCGACCCGTTCAAGTTGACAATTCATTTATTTTACTAATAATAATTGATATTTCATTAATTAACCAAAATAAATGAGCTATCGATAATCTCTTGATTTTTCTATAATAGGCCACCGATACATTTTCGTTTCCCTTTAGTGAACAAGTGATTTATTTTGATAATACAACTTCTATTTTAACGTTAGCCGGAATAAATCAGCTGTTTAAAATCTTTTGACCCAACCGAGTTGATAATTTATCGGATTCACTAATAATAATTGATATTTCATTAATCAACCGAAATAAATAGGCCATCGATAGTCGCTCGTTTTTCTTGATGCAACCTGTGACTTATTATAATAATAATAATTACTATTTCATGCATTAGCCGGAATGAATCAATTGTTAAACATCATTTAACAAGTCCAAGTTGATAATTTATCAATTTGACTAATAAAAAAACCATTCGGCAGCCGAAATGGAAGTAGATTTCTTTTTCATAAAATATAAATATGAATCATTAATATTTTTAATATAAATATGAATCATTAATCAACCACGGTGCTTTTTCTGTTAAAGACAAGAATGGTCTATTAATAATGCGTCCAAAATTAGATGACTTTCTACGAATGATATCTCGTGAAGGTAAATGGGGAAATGAAGGTTCGATCTACGCTATGAGTGATGCTTTAAATATAATTATAATTGCAATTTCTTTAATGAAGGAAACACATGAAAAAAGTTGCATTCATAAATATTTACCAAGTATCAAATATTCATTAATACCGTTCACGATAATTAATGAAGTTAATTGGCACTTTATAGCAGCTCATAGAAAATTTAAATCCCCTATATTTGATGAAAAAACATGGCAAGATGTTCGTATAGTTGAAATAAAAGTTGATTCGCAAAATATTCACTCAAATGTTAGTGCTACTAACAGTAAACAACAACACAAAACAAAAAATAATCAACAAAAAAATTCTAATATCTCTCACTTGACCATTGCTCCTACTCAAATTATAGATGGTGGTGTTAATAATCACGATATATCTAAGAGTATTGATGACTCTATTACACAAAAAGCACAACTAATTGCGGGTCAAATACATTGTTGTAAATGTTTAAGTGGAATTATAAATATTATACAAGTCAACCAGAATGTTATTTTAGAAATTTATGACAACATAAAAAATGAATTTGAAATTTATTTGAGAAATTTTAGTCATAAAAAAACCTGGCCTCAAAAAAAAAAAGATAGTTGAAGGAAGATTTCGAGACACAATTTTGAATAATTTTTTTCTTGATAACGTTTATGATGACGGAAACTGTTAATTTCGAACATTTGCCGAAATTATTTTAAATGACGAAGAAAGATTTTATGAAATTAAAATTTTTGTCATTCATCAAGTAACAATGAATTTAAGTTTTTATGAAAAAATATGTACAGCAGGAGAAACAGAAGTTAGAACTAGTAATGAAAGTGAAGATATATTGGAAAGTCCTAGTATAGATGATTTTTTAAGAATGGTTGCTGCTAACAAAATTTGGGGTAACGAAGGGACTTTATTTGCAATGAGTCAGGCTTTACAAACTAAAATCATCTTATTTAGTATTGATGATATTCGTCAAAAACTCGATAATCTTATAACAATAGATCTTGCAACTCTAAATACATATAAAATATTAACAATAATTTGGATGGACGAATCTCATTATCAGATTTGTCGATTTAAAAATAGAATTATCAATTTTACTCAGTATATTGAAGATATTCGTAAAATAAAAGGTTTACGTTTGATTGATTATGATATGAATATCTTACAGCAAAGATGGTTATCATAATAAAATTATATAATAAATTCGTTTATTATTGGATTTGTTATAATTATTTGTCCTTTATCGATTACTTTACGAATTATTTAAGATACTATATTTAATTATGTATTGAGTCAACACAGATTTTTTTTTAAAAATATTAATTAGGGGCCGTTCATAAAATACGTTCGCACTTAGGGGGAGGGGGGGGTGTTGTCAAGTGTGACCATACATGTTAAGAAGATGGGAAAAAGCGTGACGAAGGGGGGGGGGGAGAGGGTCCAAAATACCGATATTTTGCGTGACGTAGTTTATGAACGGCCCCTTACTTGCATGTCGTGCAATTACCAAGATCATAAAAAGTTAGAATATGAACATCGTAAATAATTAATTAATAGATTGAAACTTTATGACAATTAACAAATTATTTTAATATAAATTATAATAGTTGAATGAAAAATTACACAGGAGATAAAAGAAATTAGATTAAAATCTGGTGTAAAAAAGAAAAGAAAATAGATACTTGAATAAATAATTACAAGAAAAATATGAAATCTACTAAAAAAAAATATGAAATCTACTAAAAAAAATAAATAAAAAGACATGAATACTAGGGACGGGTGAAGTGGGGCAAAGTTTTTTTGTTTGATCTATTGCATGCCTTAAGTGCGAGCGGAGGTATGATTTACTTTCACCTAAAAATTAAAATCTCGGTTTCGTAAAAGTTTAAACAAATCAATTATGAGTTAGATATAGAATTGAAAATGATTAATTTTAAACGTTCATAATTTTAATAGTGACATTTTTGCTCCCTTCCCTCCACTCTACGTGGTAAAGGCCTACTGGGGACCCGCCACGTTAAAAAAAGGGCACGCATCTTACTACACAGTACCTCATGTACAATTCTCTATTGATCTCAATGAAACTCTATTAAAAATATGGAATTTTCGTATTTTTCAAAATTTAAAAATGCTGTAATTTCTAAACTTATTGACCGATTTGGCTCAAATTTGAACTCGACCTTCATAATCGTCTGTAGAATAAGTATGTAGAGTTTCATTGAGATCAATAGAGAATTGTAGACGTTATCATGCTGACAAGCCCCGCGTTATATCGTATATATATATATATATATATATATATATATATATATATATATATATATATATACGTACATATATAAATTTTTGAACCATATGTATTTTTCTGACTCAGCTCATCGAGTTAGGTCGAAATACACCAAAATTTTTCAAAAGTTGCGTTATGAGGACAATTACAATAGTTAGATTTTTATGAAATCTACTAAAAATTTCATTAAAATAGATCCCAAAATAGATGTTTTTTGGCCTAGAAATACATGTAAATATGTAAATTGAAGCTTATTTTTTCAGCAATAAGATGCATTTTACAGAATTCAAATATCTCGACGCGTTTAAAAGTTATTTGAAGAAAAAGCGATAAAAATATGGAACTTTCGTATTTTTCAAAATTTAAAAATGCTGTAATTTCTAAACTTATTGACCGATTTGGCTCAAATTTGAACTCGACCTTCATAATCGTCTGTAGAATAAGTATGTAGAGTTTCATTGTGATCAATAGAGAATTGTAGACGTTATCATGCTGACAAGCCCCGCGTTATATCGTATATATATATATATATATATATATATATTATATATATATGTATATATATATATATATATATATACATATATATATAAATTTTTGAACCATATGTATTTTTCTGACTCAGCTCATCGAGTTAGGTCGAAATACACCAAAATTTTCAAAAGTTGCGTCATGAGGACAATTACAATAGTTAGATTTTTATGAAATCTACTAAAAATTTCATTAAAATAGATCCCAAAATAGATGTTTTTTGGCCTAGAAATACATGTAAATATGTAAATTGAAGCTTATTTTTTTCAGCAATAAGATGCATTTACAGAATTCAAATATCTCGACGCGTTTAAAAGTTATTTGAAGAAAAAGCGATAAAATATGGAATTTTCGTATTTTTCAAAATTTAAAAATGCTGTAATTTCTAAACTTATTGACCGATTTGGCTCAAATTTGAACTTGACCTTCATAATCGTCTGTAGAATAAGTATGTAGAGTTTCATTGAGATCAATAGAGAATTGTAGAAGTTATCATGCTGACAAGCCCCGCGTTATATCGTATATATATATATATATATATATATATATATATATATATATATATATATATATATGTTTATGTACTCTTGCTTATGCGGACACTTCTACGTATCCAGTATGGCTTTTGAAGACTTTTCTGGCTTATGCGGACGGTCCGCTATAACTCTAGGCATACAGTCTGGCTTTTGAAGACCGTCCGCGATAATCTGGTCCGCGAAAACCCATTCAACTCTTTCTGTATTACACCCCACGTGATTACGCATGTAAATCTAGTTTTTTTTCCTTTTCTAAATGTATTGATTATTATAAAGTTCTCCTTAAGAAATAAAACATACTTATGGGGTTTTTTAACTAACAGTTTTTTATAAATCAATTGATTAGTTTTTCAGTTAGTTTTACGAGCTTATACAGATACATGCAATGAGGATAAAAAAATATCCATTTAAGTAACAACTCCCAGAGTTATGTTAAAAAAAAATGATCATAAATTTGATTTTATTGACCAAACAAGCAATTAGTAATTTTCATCTACAATACTGAATTAAATTATGAAAGGACGATATCAGTCGATTGATTATAGTAATGTGCGGCTTATTATAAAATATACGCGTGGGGCCTGATTGATAATACTTTGTTAAGCATCAGCTGATCGGCTTTTCCAGTTATTATTATTAATTCGCAAACATATTCAACTGCAATAAGAATCTCCAGCTAAGTAATAACTCCCAGAGTTGAGTATAAAAAAAAAGTTTATCAAAAATAATATTGTTATCAAAAAAAGGAATAAAAAATTTTTATCCATAATACTTATTTATATAATAACATGCCAATGGCAGCTGATCGATTGTTATAATATTATGCTTATAATAAATCTTCCGCGTGGGGTTTTATAAATAATATTTTTTCTAAATCAGCTGATTAGTATTTTTAGTGAGATTTATTAGCTTACAGGTATATGAATCAGGGATACAAACATCTAGCTAAGTATCAACTCTTAGTGTTGAGTTATAGGAAAAAAATTGATCACAAATTACACGACTCATGATGCGAAGCATCAGAGAGTGCTTTACGATCGAAAAATTTTTTTTGCCTCATTTTGGCAACTATTTTTAGTATTATAACCTTGTTAGTTCACGAAATCAAGATATTTTGCATACTATTGTCGAGATAATTCAATGGAGATTAATTCCATACTTTCTAAAAATTGATTTACTGCAATAGAAACGGAAAAAAACATCAAAATAAGTTAAAAAATTTTCCTATCCGTCGTGTATGAAACCCCGGAAACACTGTAATTTGTGAAAAAATCAATTATTTGAGTTAAATTTTTTTTTTTTTAAATTCTAATCGACAATTGTAGGTCACTGAATGCTAATGGCTAATTAATTCAGTGTCGTTTAATTACAATTAATAAAAAACGAAAACTACAAGACTGTATATCTATATATATATTCCATGTAAAATTAACATGGATGGTGATATATCTATATCTATAGATATTATATACATTTATTCCACCAGGGGCGCTTGTGCAGTATCTTTCTACTACAGCTGTTCTTTCGGCAATTAATTTTGAACTTAAGTTTTTTTTTTCCATTTTTCATAATTAAATGAGCATTATGAGTCGTGCACTTTTGGATTTTCCAAAGTTTTTTCTTATTATCACAACAATCGATAAGAAATTTTTTACGGAAGTTATCAGCTATATTATTAAATAACAATGGCAGATAATTAATTATGGGAATTTTCAGCATATGATGAAATATAGGCGTGGGATTTTATTCATAATACTTTTTTATAAATCAGCAGATCGGCTTTTGCAGTCAGTATTATCAGCTCACAGGTATATACGACTAGAATAAAAGAATTTGACTGAGTAATAACTTCTAGAGTTGAGTTAAAGATAATAATTGATCACAAATTTTCTTATTTTCAAAACAAGCCATAAGAAATTTCTATCTATAACACTTATCCACAAATTCGGTAGAATCTGGTGCCAAGTTCCGTTCGAATCCGTTGTAAACGGAGCGCCAGACTACTGAGTCCACAGATTCGGTAGAAAAACTAACTAAAATCTTAAGCGTTCACACACACATGTTGATAAATTTTAGTATTTTGCCGGCAATCATTCTCTTATTTATTTACTTTTCATTTTCGCGGAAAAGTATTAAATTTAAATTGTCGACTTTTTTTAAAATTACAAAAAATACTAAAATTCGATCAAAAACCGTTTCACTGTAAAAAATAGCGCCAAGTCC
Source organism: Cotesia glomerata (assembly GCF_020080835.1). Classification (NCBI taxonomy): domain Eukaryota; kingdom Metazoa; phylum Arthropoda; class Insecta; order Hymenoptera; family Braconidae; genus Cotesia; species Cotesia glomerata. The sequence continues at coordinate 13,963,282 of NC_058162.1, forward strand.
ACGTTCATAAGACTATTATAAAAACAAAATTTCTTTCCTTTCCAAAAAGATATAAAATAAAAAAATGAAAAAATCCAAGTGACTGATGATATGATTGTATATGATTCTCGATAAATAAAAAAAAATTTATTGTGAATTTAAAAATGAAAAAAGAAAACAATTCTGGAATGTACTTGGTGTACGTTATTGTGTAATTCAAATTTTTTGTCCTAATATATAGATTTTACGAATTTTACAAGAAAAAAAAATATTTTGCAACTACGCACATTAAATACATTCCAAAATTGTTTTTTTCTTATTTTTAAATTTACAAAAAAATTTTTTATAACTATCGTAATTCATATACAATCATATCGGTTACTTAGAATTTTTTATTTTTTATTTTACATCTTTTTGTAGAGGAAAAAAATACACGCGTGGGGTTTTATTTATAATATTTCTTATAAATCAGCTGATTAATGTTTTTAGTTAGTTTCATTAACTTATAGGTATATGCAACGAGGATAAAAAAATTCAGCTAAGTAATAACTCCTAGTGTTGAGTTATCAAAAAAAATTATCAGAAATTTTATTATTATATCAACAATTCATACATAATTTTTTTCTAAATTACTCAGTTATATTATCAAATGACAATGTAAGCTGATCGATAATAGTAATTTTTACTTAAATAATAAAACATACGCGTGGGGTTTTATACTTAAGATTTTTTTATAAATCAATTGATAGGCTTTTCTAGTTAATTTTACTTGCTTACAGGTATATTTAACTGGAATAGAAAAAAAAATGGTGAGGAATAACTCCTAGAGTTGATTTAAGAAAAAAAAATTGATTAGAAATCATCTTATTTTCAAAACATGCAGAACGAATTTTCTATCAATAAAACTCATTTACATTATAACATGCTAATGTCAGCTGATTAGTATTTTTAATTAGTTTTAATAGCTTGCAGGTATATAAAACTAGAATTAATACATCCAGATAAGTAATGACTGTCAGTGTTAAGTTATAGAAATAAATATTAATTAAAAATTTTCTTATTATCACAGCAAGTCATCAGTAATTTTATTCTCAAATACTTAGTTATTTCATTAAACAATAATGTCAGCTGATTGACTATTATTATATTATCTATAATACGAAACATACGCGTGGGGTGTTATCAATAATATTTTTTATAAGTCAGCTGATAAGTTGTTTTTGTTAATTTTTTTTATCTCACAAGTATATCCAGCTAGGATAGTGAATTCTAGCTAAGCAACCACTCCTAGAGTTAAGTTATAGAAAAAAATAAACATTGATTAAAAATTTTTTCATTATTATAAGTGACAAAAAATTTCTATTTAAAACACTGATTTATATTACAACATGCAACTGTCAACTGATTGATCATTATTGTATTCACCTTAAAAAAAAATATACGCGTACGGTTTTTTTTATAATATTTTTTTTAAATTAGCTGATTAATATTTTCAGTTAGTTTTATTAACTTATAGGTATATGCAACGAGGATAAAAAAATTCACCCAAGTAATAGCTCCTATTTTTCAGTTATGAAAAAAAAAATGATCGGAAATTTTATCATCATCTCAATAATTCATACATAATTTCCTTCAAAATTACTCATCAGCTATGGTATCAAATGACAATGTCAGCTGATTGATAGTAGTAATTTTTTTCTAATAATAAAAAATACGCGTGGGGTTTTATTAATAAAATTTTTCTTCTGCAATCAGCTGATTGGCTTTTCTAGTTAGTTTTATTTGCTCACAGGTATATTCAACTAGAATGACAACTAGCTAAGTTATAACTTCTAGAGTAAATTTTAGAAAAAAAAAATTATCAAAATCATCTTGTTGTCAAAACATGCAGAAATAGTTTTCTATCTATAAAATTCATTTACGTTATAACATGCCAACGTCAGTTAATTAGTATTTTTAATTATTTTTAATAGCTTGCTGGTATATAAAACGAGAATTAATACATCCAGATAAGTAATGACTGTCAGTGTTGAGTTATAGAAATAAATATTGATTAAAAATTTTCTTATTATCACAACAAGTCATCAGTAATTATATTCTCAAATACTTAGTTATTTTATTAAACAATAACGTCAGCTGATTGACTATCATTATATTATCTATAATACGAAAACATACGCGTGGGGTGTTATCAATAATATTTTTATAAGTCAGCTGATAAGTTGTTTTTGTTAGTTTTTTTATCTCACAGGTATATCCAGCTAGGATAGTGAATTCTAGCTAAGCAACTACTCCTAGAGTTAAGTTATAGAAAAAAATAAACATTGATTAAAAATTTTTTTATTATCACAACAAGTTATAAGAAATTTCTATTTATAACACTGATTTATATTACAACATGCAAATGTCAACTCATTAATCATTATCGTATTCACCTCAAAATAAAACTTACGCGTAGAGTTTTACTTATAATATTTTCTTTAAAGTAGCTAACTAATATTTTTAGTTAGTTTTATTAACTTATAGGTATATGCTACGAGGATAAAAAAATTCACCCAAGTAATAACTCCTATTGTTTAGTTATGAAAAAAAAAATGATCGGAAATTTTATCATCATCTCAATAATTTATACATAATTCCCTTCAAAATTACTCATCAGCTATGGTATCAAATGACAATGTCAGCTGATTGATAGTAGTAATTTTTTCCTAATAATAAAAAAATACGCGTGGGGTTTCATTAATAATACTTTTTTTTAAATCAGCTGATCGGCTTTTCTAGTTCGTTTTATTTGCTCACAGGTATATTCAACTAGAATCAAAACAACGAGCTAAGTCATAACTCCTAGAGTTAAGTTAAGAAAGAAAAATTGATCAGAAATCATCTTGTTGTCAAAACATGCAGGAAGAATTTTCTATCTGCAACACTTATCTATATTACAACATGCAAGTGTCAGCTAAATAAAACATACGCGTAGGGTTTTATTTATAATATTTTATATAAATCAGCTAATTCGCATTTTTAATTAGTTTTATTAACTTATAGGTATATGCAACGAGGATAAAAAAATTCAGCTGATTAACAACTCCAGTGTTCCGTTCAAAAAAAAAAAAAAAGTTATCAGAAATTTTTTTATGGTGTAAACAATTCATATATAATTTTTTTTTAAATTGCTTAGTTATATTAGCAAATGACAATGTTATCAGATTGATCATAGTCATTTTCACTTAATAATGAAACATACGCGTGGGGTTTTATCTATTATGTTTTTTTTTATAAATCAGCTGATCAGCTTTTCGAGTTAGTTTTATTTGCTCACAGGTATATGCAACTAGATCGAAAAAATCTAGGTAAGTTATAACTCCTAGAGTCGTGTTATAGAAAAAAAAAATCGATGAAAAATTGTCTTATGACAACAAGTCATAAGAAATTCCTTATCTATAATTCTCATTTATATTATAACACGCCGCTGTCAGCTGAGTGATCATTTTCATATTCTGCTTTAAATGAAACACTAGAAATTTGAATAGCGTGCTACGCGCGCGCCTTAATTTTAACCAATAAGGAATCGTGGCCCGTTTTTTGCGAGTTTCGACCTTTGACTAACTTCAAGACTTTCATGTATTTTAATTTATAGGATACTCATTGAGTTTTATTAATAAAATTTTTAAAAAATTAGCTTATTAGTTTTTTCAGTTAGTTTTATTAGCTCATATGTATGTGCAACTAGGATGTAATGATCCAGCTAAGTTATTACTCCTAGTGTTGAGTTAAAAAAAAAAAATTGATTACATATTTTCCTATCCTCAAAAGAACCAACTAGAAATTTTTATCAATAACACTCATTCATATTATGCAAATGTCATCTGATTGATTATTGGTAAATGGCACCGTGTAAAAAGGCCTATTACCAAAACCTGGTTTGAGTAGTTGAATATTTTAACGCCAGACGGCAAGTACGTCACCGCCATAAGAATACATGACCTGGTTTGAGTAGTGCTGTTTTCGACCACGAGGTGGTGTCTTGTTATTGCCATTTACCAATAGTAATTTTCAGCTTATAAGTAATAAGACATACGCATGGGGTTTCATTCATAATATTTTTTTACAAATCAGCTGATCGGCTTTCCTCGTAAGTTTTGTTAGCTCACAGTTATATCCAACTAGGATAAAAATATCTATTTAAGTAACAACTTTTACATTTAAGTTAAAAAAAAATTGATCACAAATATTGTCATTGTCAAAACAAGCAATAAGAATTTTCTATCTATAATGCTCAGTTATATCATTAAATGATAGTATCAGCTGATTGGTTACAGTAATTTTTACCTTATTATAAATCATACGCGTAGGGTTTTATTCATATTATTTTTTTTTTATAAATCAGCTGATCGGCTTTTCCAGTTAGTTTTAATTGTTTCACAGGTATATTCAATCTAGTTGATTAATAACTTCTAGAGTTAGGAAATAAAAAAAAAAAAAGAAATTAACTAAAATTTTCTTATTGCCATATCACAAAATATAAATTTCCATCTATCACACTTATTCATATTATGACATGCCAATATCAGCTAGTCTATTATGATAAGTTTCTTCTTAAAATATAACAAACGCATAGGTTGTTTTAATTAACATTTTTCAACAAATCAGCTGATTATTTCTTTAATTAGATTTGCTATGATATATATTTAATTAGGGATCAAAATCTCCGACTTAGTAATAAGTCCCGGAGTTGAGTTATAAAAAAAATTAATGATAAAATTACTTATAATCACAACACGCTATTAGTCATTTTTATCTTGAATACTCAGTTATCTATTAAATGACAATATCAGTTGATTAATTATAGTATTAATTGCCTTATAATAAAACATACGCACGGAGTTTTACTAATAATATTTTTTATTAAATCAGCTAATTCGGCTTTTCGAGTTAGTTTCAATAGCTCACAGCTGTGATCAATTAACATTTCTAATTCGTTCAAATTTTGCCGCGCACAATAATTTCTTTTATTTGACCTTATCGGCCTCTCGTGGTTGAAATGCGAATCCTAATATAAAATTGACATAAGAATTATGGTATAGTACAGTGAAAGCTTTTAAAAGTTACCGTAGTTCTGTCTCAATTTCTCATAAAACATCAATAAGAGACCAATTTATTCGTGATGTGATTGATTGACTACATTATAACCAGTAAACTCTATATTCAAGCGCGCAAATTCAAACCTAGTTCTAAGGTGCAATTTCATGCTGACGCTCGACGCTGGTTAAGAGCGTCAAATGTGGTCACGTGGTACAATTTTGACCATGGCGCCATTTTAAATTAACGCAACGTCAAATATTGGAGCGTCAAGCTTAGAAACGCTGAAAAAAAAACAAAAAAATCTTTAAATTTTAAAAAGCTAAACAATGTTTAGCTTTGACGCTACATTAATTTAAGATGGAGTTCCAGCCGAAATTATACCACGTGACCTCATTTGACGCTCTAAGCCAGCGTCGAGCGTCACCATGAAATTGCACCTTTAAAAAGTAATAATTGGAAACTATCTTACCAGCAATCAAGTAGATCACATGGAAACTTAGTATAGTATAAGCTATCACCAAGCTGTCTTCAGAAAAAAATAATATACACAAAGATCATCAGCTAAATAAATTCCAATTTACAACCAATCATTGTGTTATTGAGAAAATGTCATCAATTTTTTTTTTTTTATATTTGTTCAAGTCTTAATGTCTTACGTTACTACCTATAGAAAAATTAAAAAATAAATATTTAGTGACATCAGCTGATACGTGCTACTATGTCTTTATAAAATTTTACTCCAGTTTCAAATTTCTACTTAATAAATGGTTGTAATGGTAAATTGCACACGTGGGGTGTTGGCAATAAATGTTCGAAGCAGCCATTCACTTGGTCTTCCTATCTATTATAAGTCTATTAAACCTGGCGTCGTTCAAGATCAAAATCTGGAACATTTTATGTATTCTGTTACTCAGGAAATCTAATGAAATTTATTTATTTCCTCAACTATTCACATGAATCAAATTACTATTTCTCAATTGTATTTAATACATTAATGTACATTAAATTCACTTTTTTATTAGCTTTAATATAAATTTGAATAAATTATAACTTACAATCACAAACAAAACGCATGGGGTGTTGATTTTATGTATATATATATTTTTTTCCAATTAGTTAACCAAAAGAATTTTTTTTATTTTTCGAGTAAATAATAATCATATGATATAATCAAAAATAAGCACTAATCCACAGGAAAAAGCAAAATTGTTGTTCAACATGAAATTTAATATTACTATATCCGCAGTTAATAGGTTATCAAAAATATTCATTAATATCAATTGATGTAGAAATATGGATTAAACGCAACTGATTTATTTTAATAATCATGTTAGATACAATTTTTAGTCTATAAGTATCAAGAACTATAAAAAAACAGTAAGTCTACGGTGACTTGAATTATGTGTTATCAAGAGAATCTGTTATTTATTTTTTTATTCAGTAATATTTTTTGTTTCGAGGTTTATTATTAGAGCCATTATGATCTTGCTAAAATATTTGCCCAAGTAATAAAAAATATTTGAATGAGTACTCAATTTCGTGTAATAGCACGATTTAATAAAATTGACAAAAATTAATTATAATTCTAATCGTAAGTCCAGAAATCGATAAAAATTTTATGGTCAACAGTTAAAAACTGAATTTTTAAGTAAATCCAAATTTAGTTGCCTATTAGGACATAGATATAAAAATAAGTATGAAGTTTTAAAAACATAACAGCATTGACATGTTGCAGTAAAGTTACAATTTTTATTTGTCCTCTCAAAATTGGCAAATAAATAAAAGCAATTTAGTCAATTTATAGTCTGTATATTTTCTAAAGAAATTTTAATAATGATTCAACTGGAGCTTCCAAATCAATTTCAATTGTAACCTCAAAACATACGCTACGCATGGAGTGTGTGATGGAATAGATTGCAGCATTCGACATGGATATCTTGCAGTATAAGCCAACATTCAGAGATGCAATTATTTTTCACAAAATTATCGTTTCAATTTTTGTATTATTTTAATAGTCAGTAATAACTATTTTTATTCCAGCGATTACTGCAAATTTCAATATCTAAATCAGCTGATTGCACAAGAACTCGAAATGAAATCAAATATGAATAATAAGTTAATCAGTATTAGTTCTAAAATACTTTTAATATTATAATTTTAATTTTTCTTTCAATTATTAATGCTTGATAATCATCAGCTAGTAAGCTCTGAACGCTAATCGAAATGATTCAATTACATGATATGAATTTTATTTTGTTGTTTTTTAATCATGAATTGATGACGTATTTGAAAATTCTTCGGTAGAGGTCAAGTCGTGCAAAAAATTACTTTTACAATTTGAATGCCAAAACTTTATCTATATCCCCTAGTAATACGAATAGTAATAATGTTCATGTCTAATTAAGATTAAAAAAATCATATCTAAATTGATTAACTTTTTCTAGTACAAATAATAAATTCAAGTACATTTTCATTAATATTTTATGCAAACGAACAAATGACAGAAATTTCACTGGTAATTTTTGGAAAGTTACCGTAAAATTTTAAGCAAGTTTTTCCAGAGATATTTTTTATCAATTTAGCGTGTAAATACACGCTATTAATAAAATTGAACTGAAATACAGTAAAAGCTCTTAGAAGTACAGTGAAAGCTGTTAAAAGTTAACGTAGTTCTGTCTCAATTTCTCATAAAACATCAATAAGAGACCAATTTATTCGTGATGTGATTGATTGACTACATTATAACCAGTAAACTCCATATTCAAGCGCGCAAATTCAAACCTAGTTTTAAAAAGTAATAATTGGAAACTATCTTACTAGCAATCAAGTAGATCACGTGGAAACTTAGTACAGTATAAACTATCACCAAGCTGTCTTCAGAAAAAAATAATATACACAAAGATCATCAGCTAAATAAATTCCAATTTACAACCAATCATTGTGTTATTGAGAAAATGTCATCAATTTTTTTTTTTTATATTTGTTCAAGTCTTAATGTCTTACGTTACTACCTATAGAAAAATTAAAAAATAAATATTTAGTGACATCAGCTGATACGTGCTACTATGTCTTTATAAAATTTTACTCCAGTTTCAAATTTCTACTTAATAAATGGTTGTAATGGTAATAATGGTAAATTGCACACGTGGGGTGTTGGCAATAAATGTTCGAAGCAGCCATTCACTTGATCTTCCTATCTATTATAAGTCTATTAAACCTGGCGTCGTTCAAGATCAAAATCTGGAACATTTTATGTATGAATTTTTTTATAAATTTTTTTTAACATTTTTATCAATTTAGCGTGTAAATACACGCTATTAATAAAATTGAACTGAAATACAGTAAAAGCTCTTAAAAGTTACCCAGGTTGTCTTTCTCGCTCTTATTGATGTTTTATGAGAAATTGAGACAGAACTACGGTAACTTTTAACAGCCTTCACTGTATCTTGACTTATTCTATGTTAATTCTCGATACCGTAATCACACACTAATTTTTTATTTAATGATTTATAATTGCACTGATCCTATTTTCATCGCGGTATTATCGATAACGTAATAATGAGTACAATACAGAAAAGTTGGAAAAATAATAAAAATAATAACTTGATTTATTGTACTTATTACTTTTCCGACTTTTCTGTATTGCGCTCATTACTTTTACATTCAAATAAAATTTCTCTACTAATCAAAATGTAAGCATTTGTGATCAGTTGAAGGTTAACTTGTGAAAAATATTTTTTCTAGCTGTTGATTTCATTAATCTTTCTACGTTAAAACGTGATTTTATTAATCTTTTAAAGTCAATATTTTATAAAACTAAATTAGTAAATAAAATCAAAAGTTAATTTTCTGATAAAATGGTAAGTTAATTATATGACTCATAGTTTTTTTTAATGAACTTTTGAAAAAATAAAACTTTTTAATTCATTTAACGGTTATATTTATTTATTTATTTATTATTTCTTTTATAGGCTGCTCAAATGTTTGACCTAAAAGGTTTACGAGAATGTTTGATTGACGAGATAGCTGATAAGTTGGAATGGGATGAATCTGATGAAGATGATGATGAATTATTATTTAATTTGCAAAACTTCCATGATAATATTAATTTAATAAGTGAAAAAGGAAACTGTTCAAAGATTTTTGAAGTTAAAAAAGATTCAAATGTCAGTGGTAATGATTTTTATCTAGGAAGAGATAATTCAACACGATGGAAAAAAAAATATCCAGAAATGACGAATGATGAATCTTCAAATTCAATATTTCAAGCAGCAGGTCCATCAAATGAAGCGTTAAAAGCCAAAACCATAGAAGATTGTTTTTATTTGTTTATTGATAAAAAAAGCCTGGAACTTATTGTGTACAATACAAATTTATACATTGCGAGTATCCGTCATCAATATAGCCGAGAAAGAGATTGTCAGGAGACAAATATTGATGAAGTCAAAACACTTATTGGTTTAATTCTGTTAGCTAGCTTATTAAAATCGAAAAATGTAAAATTAGATGAATTATGGGAACAAGGTGGACTGGGTGTTGAAGTATTTCGGCTATCGATGAATCTCAACCGCTTTAAATTCTTGTTACAATGCTTACGATTTAATACAGAAAGTAATAAATCTCCAAGTGAAAAAACTGACAGGCTCGCTTCAATAAAAAATTTATTTGATTTGTTCACTGACAATTGTCGGAGTAATTTTATGGTTAGTTCCGAGGCCATATTTTATGAACAAATTGTTGAGTATAAAGGTATCGGACCATCTCTCATAACTATTAATAAAGAATCACCACGTTTCGGTCTGAAAATTTACACTCTTGTCGATAGCTGCTTCAATTATGTATTAAATATGGAAATCTTTATTAATAAGCAAACAAGAGAGGATAATGTTCATTCTAACAGCACTGAAAAGTATATAAAACGTATAATTGAAGGATTTAAATGTAATTTGCTCCTAATGGATAATTTGGCAACTTTTCCGGTAATGAAAAATCTTATAAGAGATAATATTTCTGCCATTGGTGAATTGAATGGTCGTGAACCAGAAATTCCTGTAGAATTTCTGAGTGCTTCGAGTGAGGAAGAAACTAGATCTTTTTATGGTTATCAAAACCATCTTGTACTTACATCTTACTTTGATAACAACAATGAAAATAGAGTATTGCTGTCAACTTTACATAATATTGAAGCTCATAATATGCTTAGTAATAAGTTAGCTGAGGATTGTTACATCAATGGTGTTCATGCTACAGAACGTTTGAAAAAAATTTTCCTTGAAAATTCTGTATCGCGGAGAACACGTCGTTTTTCTCTGAGAATATGGTTCCATTTACTTGATGTGGCTATTTTAAACAGCTTTATTATATACTCTATCAATAATAAGCTAGAAATTTCACGGAGAGATTTTTTAAAACAACTAGGATTATCACTCGTTGTTAAAGCTATTCAGGAAAGAGCAAGAAGTAGATATTTGCCTCGTCAATTAAGAGAAGATGCTGCACAGTTTTCATCTTCAGACTCTTTTCGCTTTAAATTAGTAGATGCTAGTGATAATAAGCCAAAACGCTGTTCTGTTTGCCCAAGATCAAAAGATATTAAAATTCGTACTTTTTGCTGCTCTTGTAAATTACCTATGTGTAAGAAACATATGTTTTCAGCTTGCGAAAAATGTCTTAACCCAGTAAATGATAAGCAATAGTGCAAAACTTTCTCTTATACTATTTTATAACTTAGTTGAATATTTTTCACGATCAGGAACTTAACGCTTGTTTTATCTCATTATAGTTTTTATTTTTTTCATTTTTTTGCATTTTTAAGTGAATTATTTGCGTGATTAACTTGAACTTATCGATTTAATATAACTTTGTGAATAATAATTAATAATAATATGTATTATCTTGTCATCTAGTGGGCAATAAACAATTTGATATAAATTTTCAGGGATCAATCATTAATATAATCATCTACTATTTTTCTTAATTTACAGCATTTTAATTGTCCTTTTTCTTTTATTAAGTGCAAATAAAGTTGTTTATTTTTTTTAAATTCTATTTATCTGATTCGAGCTTTGAAAAAATTATTACTAAATCGCAATACAGCATAAATAAATTAAATAATCGTAATTAAAATAAACTGACACAATCAGTAGATCCATTTTTAAATTATTAAATAAGATAATAATGCAATAATTATGCGAACAAAAATTTATCAAGAATTTACTGAAAATTAATAGCATTCGATTTTTTCAATCTTTATTTTTCGACCGGAATTCCATAATATCAGTTTCATTTTCAATTTAATTTTTAAAATTCTTAATTTTACAAGCCATTGACAGTTGCGTCTTTTAAAAGAACTTACAGACCATGAATATTGAAATCATTTTTTTGTGTTTTTAATACGGTGCTTATCATAAATTAGCTATTAAAATTTAATCATTCTCGCAAAAAAAGTCATATTGTTATTGCGCTTAATGACAACTAATTACAATTATTTTCTAGCGATAATAAGTTTTCATGCCACGATTAACAAGATTAATCCATATGTGACTTGAAGCAAATTTTTAAAATTACCTCTGAAGTGACCCGTGGCACGTCATTTCACCCGCGACAGTTTGGGGCCACTGTGTCCGGAATATTTGTAATTTATTTCTTATAAATATTTGTAAATTTTTTTTTTTTTATCAAATTTGAATTAAAATTCAAAAAAATCATGAAATTGTCGTGGTGAATTTGTCACGGGTGAAATGTCGTGCGGGTAATTTGTTACGTAGCCGAAGTGACCGGTAGTGACATCTGATGTGTATTTTAATTATTAAATTTAGAACTAGCAATTTAAAGGCTGACTTGCTAAACTACTGAGCAAAATGAGTAAAAAACAAATGAAGAAAGATTGCAAGCGTTATTAATTATCATTTTATTTCATATAAAGACCTCTAAGATTAAAACGATTGTCACGTGAATTTCATAATTTGGTTATAAAATGTATCAATTAATTTGTACAACTGATACTCAAAAGTACAAAGTAATTAAAAAAAGAAGACGTTTATCTAAAAATTGTAAAAAAATTGTGAACAGTAAGTATTTGACATAATATTTTTTAATATCATTAAAATTAAAAAAAAAATATCTATTTATAAAAATAAAATTATCTGCTGCTGCCATTACAAAAAAAAAAAAAAAAAAATTCAATTCGGTCAACAATAAACTTGTGTGCATTATTCCTATTTACAGTATGTATTTTTTCAGTTTAGAAGGTATACTGTTAATTTATGTTTAATTTTTTCAGGTCGTGATAACATTTTTTCTATATGTGAATCTTTGAACGCAGGAGTGCCAAAAATTATAATTAGCCACATAGATAAAAATAAGTTAAATGGGGCATTTTTAAAAAAAAATAAAAATGATGAATCGTGCAATGGCAAGAGTACTCAGATTGTTGAGAATAATACAATATTAACTAAAAATATAAATGATTTATCAAGCTTGGAAAAAAAAAATGTAACCGACTTGAATATCGATGGACAGTACAATGAAGTATTAAAATCTTCATATATTTCACCAGTTCAAAAAGTTTTAGATATTGTTGGAACTAAAAAAGATGACCTTCTATGTATTTCCCACGATATTTCAAAGGTTAGTCAACTACCGCCTAAATTGAATATTGATATGTATTCAGAACAAGTAAAACAAGATATGAAAACTAGACAAAATTCTATTAACGACGTAAATACTAACTCCCATGATAGGTTGGAAGATTATGAGGTCAAGTGTAATTTATTAATTATTTTTGTTACCTCGTATGGATTTATTGAATATAAGTTGTTAAAGCTTAGATAAAATTAATTCATTCATAAAATTTTGATTGAATCGTTTTATTATAGATAATGCAAGATGCTTCACATTGTCCCACTCAAACTGATGAAGATAACATGATGGCTGAAAATGAATTAAAAAACTCAAATTTTCATTTAAAACCGTATCAAGAACACCAAGACATGATGATAATTGATAATGATTTGAATTTTACAGATGATTCCATAAATTTTATGGCTTTGTCACAAGATCAAAAGGTTAACTATTTTATTTCGCTTTTTTTGGTTATTAGATGAAATTCATTATTAATATTTATAAAGATAAAAAAAATATATTTATAAGGACAGTATAATTATTTAATTGATGACATTGTAATTTTTTTTTTTAATTCATAGGAATTACCAGTCACTACACACAGTTCACGAAATGTAATAATTAGTAATACCACCATATCTGAACCATCGGTTGATTTACAGATAAATTTGAACTTCCGACAACAAAATCAAAATATGAAAATTAATTGTAATTCTACCAATTCTTATATTTCAACAGACGCTACACAAAACATTGAGGTTCGCACTAGCACTTAAATAGCTCTAATAATTTCCATAGTTATGTATGAGATTATTGTTCTTACAAAAAATTAATTTGATAATTGTAACTAACTTTTTATTTTTTTATTTCAATGTAAGAAGTATTTTAATATCACACATTAGTTTTTTTTACATTCAAACAAAAGCATGGATAGTAATTTGTCGTAAATTCCTTCAAATAACACGAAAATATTTGAATATCTCATTACGTATTGCTCAAAAATAGTTCTATTTGTGAATTAGTATTATTTTAATTCTTGGCCTAAGATTTTCTAAAATTAATTTGAAAACTTAGTTGAATGTATTGAATGTTTTAGAAAATAATTAAAATCAATATGACGTTACTTAAAATAACCAGACTTGATTTTACAGAATAATTTTGACAAAACTTTTCAAAAGAATGTGATATTCAAGTACAAGGTTTTGTCTCCTCTCCAGATTTCACTTCACCAGAAGACGATTTATTAGAATCAGTTATCATTCCAAGTATGGATGAAATAATTGTCGACGATTCTGATTTATCAAATTATGAATCAAATTATGAGGTTTCAATTCTTTCCTATCAATCCATAACATTATTATAATATAAATTACATCTATAGCTTTACATCTTTAATAATTTCCAGATTTCCGAAAAATTAGAGTGTATTTTGTCATCTCAATTAGACAGCGAAACAGTGGAATTCATACGAGCTGAGCAAGAAACCGTTAATGAAGATAATGAAAATTTATCAGTTCCAGATTTAGGACATGAAGTAATAAATTTTCATTCAATTTTATCCGATCAAAATTCGATATCTAAAGAAACAAGTGATATTGATTTTGACCCAGCCCAAGTAATACATTCTTCAACTATCACCGAAGACTCTGCACATAGCCTTCAACTACCAAAAATAGGTAATGATGGAGATCCAACATTTGAAAATACACCCATGAACGTACCTTCTTTTGTATCAAGTACCGAGAAAATTGTTATAAAGAATTCGACATCAATCAAGGTTCCTCTTTCGACGAAAGGGTCTTGTGATAATTCAAAGTTGAAAGTAGAGAGCAGTTTTACTACTGATGAAGTAGGAAATGTAACTTTTCAACCACGGTGGAAGAAAAAGTATTTCTGTATATATTGTCAAAAATCAGTAGTAAAGTTACCTCGCCATATTGAAACGAAACATAAAGATGTTGAAGAAGCTCAGCAGCTTAAAAGCACTCCAAAAGGTTTGCAATATTTTTGGATATTATATTTTGAGTTTGAATTAATATTTATTGAATTTCAGTAATTTTAATTACAGAAATTATTTTTAATAAATTTAAACAAAACTTTAATTTAAAATTTGATGTGACTAAAAAGAAATTAATGTACAGATGAATAATTAGTTTATCAACCTCTTAATCTTGTCGAATTAAGCTTTTTGTACAAAAAAATTCAAATATATGGGTGTAGTTTTTATTAAAAAGAAATGTCAACTATCATAATTTGACAGCCTTTGATTGACTTTTATTATAATTCTATATACATATTTAACTCATCGAAGTTAAAATGTGACTTTATAATTATAATTTATAAGCAGTTCATGGTTTCGATTAAACGTATACTACTGATTGAAGGCTGTTATAAATATTTGTTGATTGTTTCGAAGTTATAATTTAATTTAATTGTCTTATTATTTTTGTAGTATTTAATATTTCACTTAAAATATTTATTAACTAAATAATTTATGTAGGTACCAAAGAAAGGAAAAAATTATTGGAAATTCTTCGAGACAATGGCAGATACATGCACAATACTAACCCGGATTATAATACTGGAAAACTACTAGTCAGCCGGCGTCCTAAATCGGAAAAAAAAGTAGCAAGTGATTACACGACCTGTGCTAAATGTCTAAAAACGGTAACAAAAGCAAATTCTTACAAACATTTTGCTACATGTATTAATAATCAAACGAAAGGATCAAATTCGTATAAATTCCTTGGTCGTTACGTTGAAGGACGTATTCATGCTACTGCCAGTGATACACTGAGTCTAGTTATTTTTCCGGTATTCCAAGAAGATGCTATTGTTCATTTGATAAGATATGATTGGTTACTTATTTTTATACGGAAACAAACTCTGTTTGAAACATACAGCACATTATCAGCACAATTTAATACGTGCACGACTGAGGTTGGTTGGTCGATTGTTATACGCAGCAAAGAAATTAATCCGGAAATCGTAGATCTTGCTTCTCTGTTTGCTCCAGAGTATATTGATACAATTGTTAAATCTATTGAAGTTGTCTCGAGAATTGATCGATTAAAAATGAGTGTGGTGCACCATCCTCGGCGTTGAATTTAGTGACTTATTTAAAACACATTCGGAAGGTATACGAAAGTGAACTGGCTAAAAAAAATGACAAAGAAGGTTTAGATAGAGTGACAAGATTTAAAAAAGTATATAAGAATGAAATGCCAGACTCTATAAATAAAATTGCCACGGAGGCTCAAAAGTAAGCTTAAAAGACAAAATCGTAATACTACCAGTCACTGAAGATATAAGACGATTAGTTCACTATTTAAAAGTTGAACGGAAGAGGTGTTTTCAAGTTTTGGAGCATTGCTTTAACCTCTCAGAATGGCTTAACGGTTTGAAGCTCGTTGCTGCGTATCTTCTTGTCTTTAATCGTAGACGAGTGGGAGATATTCAAAATATTCTCTTAAGTGATTTGAATCGTATTGAGTGTATTAGTAAAAAAAATGACCATGAAGAATTTAATTTGTTAGATGATATCGGAAAAAAAATTGCTGAAAAGTTTCTTAAAATTGAAGTGAGAGGAAAAAGGGATCGTACGGTATCTGTGATTGCAGGTGCTGATATTATTAAAGAGATTAATTTGTTGATTAGACATCGTATAAGTGCAAATGTACCTACTAAAAATGAATATTTATTTGGATTGCCAAATAAAGTAGACGACCGCATAAGAGTCATAAATATATGTAAGGAAATGAGATCCTTTTCGGTTGCATGTGGTGCTGAAAAACCGGAATTATTACGTGGAACTGGTTTACGAAAGCATGTAGCTACCAAATGCATTGAGCTTGAGTTGAATGACAACGCTCTAGGAGATGTGATGAAGCACATGGGTCATTCTGAGAAGATTCATCGTGAAATTTATCAGCAGCCGATCAAATCTAAAACTATTATTGGAGTGGCGAAGGTTTTAGAAGCAGTGCAAGGTCCTGTGGATATGGATGAAGAAGACGATGAAATCGATGACGTAAGTGATTTCATTGTGGTTCCAAGTGAAGCGGCTGGAAAAGAGTCTGATAACAAATCGGATGAGGCTGTTTTTGTCTCACAGCCATCTTGTTCTCATGATATCAATACCTCGGTCGAGGAGGATAATTTAAATGATTCATCAGGTCCATCAACTCGCGAAAATCTAGATATTCAACTGAATTTGGACTATGGTAATCAAATGGTTTTAAATTCCGTTTCTAACGATAATGATAACAAAAAAGAATGCCGAAAAACTTCTGAAATTACTGGTAACTTTATTTTTAATATTCAATTCATACACAAATTTTTAAGTTATAATTTTGATTTCAGTTTTGTGTTATTATAAATGCTTAAAAAAAATTTAATTTGGTTTATAGGAACAATTCAAAAAAAGCGATGGACCAAAACTGAGTATGATATTGTGACTTCAGCGTTCAAGTATCATTTAGAATCTGGTACTTTACCATCACTAGAAGATATCGACGATCTTCTAGAAAAATACCCTTGTTTGAAGGGTCGATCCAGGAAATCAATTAAAACTTGGGTATGGACTAAAAATAACTCTAAAAAACAACCTGGCAAACTACGAGTAATTAAAAACGAGCCAGTACGATTTAATCTGAAAAAAGTGATAAATAAAAGCGATTTATTGGCACCTAGTGCATAAATTTATTATTTATTGATATTCTATTAGAATTGATATATGCTTAATGAAAAATCATTTGCATAATTCTCTTAGCTATTGTTTTTTTATAATTAATTTGAAATAAGACATTAAAATCTATGTTTCAATGAGCCTAATAAGTATTAAAAAAATGTTGATTTAAAAATTTATAAATATTTGAAGAATCGACATGAATACTCTGCCAAATGTTTTTATTTTATAAATTTTG
Organism: Cotesia glomerata; assembly: GCF_020080835.1. NCBI lineage: Eukaryota > Metazoa > Arthropoda > Insecta > Hymenoptera > Braconidae > Cotesia > Cotesia glomerata. Next base: position 13,980,891 of record NC_058162.1, read on the forward strand.
TCTTTATAAAATTCAACTAAAAATTTATGTTTTGATTTAGTTATTAAAATTGAAAAAATTATTCTATTATTATTATTATTATAATTATTATTATTATTATTACTATTATTATCTATGATTATTCTATTATTCTGTAATTTTTACAGGCAATTTTGAATTTAACAAATGTTAAATAAATATATTATGCTTAAAGCTATTTTTCTATATGGTCTAAAAAACTATTTTTCTGTGAACTCTAAAAAAACTAGAGATCAGTTTGCAAAAAAAAATAATTGGTATACGTATTGAATAAAAAGTTTGAAATCAGTTATATTAATAAATGTAAATATGACTGTACAAATTTTTGTTCTCCAGTCAAGAAAATTTTTTTTTTTTTTCTGTGTGCATCAATTCGGAATTGAAAATTCGAAATTACAAACTATGAATTAAATCGTAAGGCTTAATGATGTTTTTGCTTAATAGCAAAAACACATTTTTATTGCGGATCAGCTGATTCGATTATGGAATCCCGTTATCAAGAATTTTGAATAAAAATTTTTAATTTGCTATCTCTTCCAAGAAAAAGTTCATCTTAAATTACATTGTAGAATTCGCGATTTAATTACTAATGAGTTTTTTATGCTGTTTAGATTTTTTATATGGGTTTAGGATTATATTGTTAAAAATAAGTTATAATATTAGGTGTCAGCTGATTTAATATCATGAGTTACTTATTAAGTTTTTTCTTTGGAAAATCTATTTTACTTTTATATTAATTTTGATGAGAGAAGTTTGATACTCTCGATTAGCTGATACTGTTGTCAAATTTAGAACTCAAATTGCTTACATAAAATTTTCCTGTAGCTATCAGGTTTTGCAAAGCAATTTAATCATAAAACTTGTTTTGCAAAATTATCCCTAACGTAGATTATTATTGAAACGCGTATCTTGTCAATTTTAATTTAAGGTATTACATAACTTTTTTTCTATTATTATTGTCGTTTTTTCTACGAACGTAGAATAATGCGAAAGATAAAATTTTTAAAAAGATTTTTATCTTGTTACGCCAAAGAAGTATAACTTCTTACATGCGTGCATAAGTACACATACTTTTTGCGGAACTAAATTATTATTTTTTTTGTCAAAAAGAACTCATGGGAAATTCTTATCTATAAATCCAATTCACACTATAAGATGCAATATCAACTGATTAATTTTTATAATTAGGGCTAGGATTTTTCCCCGTTATTTTGAAATAACAATTCATAATTAAATAAATAAATAAATAAATAAATAAATAAATAATCAATAATGTCAAATTTTTTATATCATCGCAAAAACTTTGGTTGCATAAAAGAATTTTTAACTTCCCGTTAAAAATCTTAGATTTTCAAAAATCGGGAAGTTATTGTTTTCACCCCGTCTTGCAAAAATCGAGTTTTCATCAGATCTCGACGTTTTAAGGTCATAGGAAGATTCCCTGACTACCCACGCGGTGGTGATGCTGTATGTAATAATAATGTATGTATGTATGTATGTATGTATGTATGTGTGTGTGTGACCAGCCCTTTTGAATAGTGCCAGCCGCGATCGAATTGGTCAAGCCATCCAAAAGTTATGAGAGGTTTATGCCAACACACACACACACACACACACACACACACACACACACACACACACACACACACACACACACACACACACACACACACACACACACACATGCCAACATATACACACAAACATACTCACACACATACATGCAGACATACAGACACTATCGCGGGAATAGTCAGGGAAGCTTCCTAGAACCTCAAAACGTCGAGATCTGATGAAGACTTGATTTTCGAAAAACGGGGTAGAAACATTAACTTCCCGATTTTTTAAAATTTTCAAGTTTTTTAGCGTGAAGTTAAAAAAATATTATTGTTATTATTATTTTTATTTTATAATAATTTTGATGAATCAATATCAGTCTTTCATGGTTTTAATATTTTTTCAGGTCTATTTTTTTCGGGTCTATTATTTTCAGTCTGTTTTTTCCGGGATTCAAAAAAATCATAAGAAACATTTCTTATTGAAAATGGAATTCCCTACAATTAAAAACTTTTTTTATGAGATCAATAATTTCACTGTAATATCAAATATTTATACTAATTGTTGTTTGATTAAGGCAAAAGTCTTGGCCTTAATTAAAATATTTAACTAAAAATAAAAAATTGACATGGTTGTGAAGTAATTATAAGTTTTTAATGAACTAACTAATCAACAATTTCAGTTAGCTTTAGCTTACAAGTATATCTAACTAGAATAAACACTTTAAGTAACTAATGCTAAACACTTCCAATATTTAAATTCAAAAAACCACTAGGAATTCAAATTGCGTGCATACGCGCGCGCTTTAATCCTATCCAATCAGGAATCAGTATCCATTCTTCCGAAATTTTCGATACTAAACTAACTTTAGTTCAACTAAAAATTCAAATTGCGTGCATACGCGCGCACTTTAATCCTAGCCAATAAGAAATCAGTAACCATTCTTTCGAGATTTTCGATACTAAACTAACTTCAGTTCAACTAAAAATTCAAATTGCGTGCATACGCGCGCGCTGTAATCCTAGCCAATAAGAAATCAGTAACCATTCTTCCGAGATATTCGATACTTAACTAACTTCAGTTCAATCATCAATTTTATATTATAGGATTTGATCATAAATGACTTTTTAGTTAAAAAAGCCATAATAAAGAATTTTCATTTATAAAAATCATTAACATTCAGTTATGCCAGCATGAGCTAATTGACGGCATTCATCGATAATCGCCTTTAAATAAAACATACACGTTGGGTGTTGATAATTAAAATTTTGTTACTATTCAGCTGATCAGCAGTTTCTGCAGTTTTTAATTAAAATATTAATAGCTGACTGGTGTACTTGCCAAATAATAAGACGTAAATAGCTTTTGAATAAATTGATCCAAGCTTGATGGGCTGAGTGGTAATAATTGACGCAGTTTCTTATACTTTGTAGAAAGTCTGAAAAATATAAAAGAAATAATTTCTTTGAGCGGAAAGTTAAAAATTGATCTAAAATATTTTCTCCGATGAATCAACCAATAAAAAGTTTTCATTCATAATACGTATAAACATTATGAGAAGTCAATATCAACTGATTAATAGAATATGTGAGGCAGAATTTAATATTCTATAACAGGTATAATGTTAAAAATACCCCACGCGTATAAAACAGATATGCACTGCTGTAGATATGAGCGAGAGTGAGATTCCCAAATGAGGTCCTAAAGTTGGGGTGTCAGATACTCCCCACGCGATTAATAATTTAATACAATTTTAATTTTTGACAATACACAAAAAAACATCGTATATATGAACTTATTATGTCATATATTAAAAATATATACAATAAAATAGCACGTGTCCAACGGGTCC
>NC_058162.1:13984417-14038470 GCF_020080835.1 Cotesia glomerata
ATATATATATATATATATATATATATATATATATATATATACATATATATATATAATTTTTGAACCATATGTATTTTCTGACTCAGCTCATCGAGTTAGGTCGAAATACACCAAAATTTTTCAAAAGTTGCGTTATGAGGACAATTACAATAGTTTGATTTTTATGAAATCTACTAAAAATTTCATTAAAATAGATCCCAAAAATAGATGTTTTTTGGCCTAAAAATACATGTAAATATGTTAATTGTAGCTTATTTTTTCAGCAATAAGATGCATTTTACAGAATTCAAATATCTCGACGCGTTTAAAAGTTATTTGAAGAAAAAGCGATAGAAATATGGAATTTTCGTATTTTTCAAAATTTAAAAATGCTGTAATTTCTAAACTTATTTACCGATTTGGCTCAAATTTGAACTCGACCTTCATAATCGTCTGTAGAATAAGTATGTAGAGTTTCATTGTGATCAATAGAGAATTGTAGACGTTATCATGCTGACAAGCCCCGCGTTATATCGTATATATATATATATATATATATATATATATATATATATATATATATATATATATATATATATATATATATATATATATATAAATTTTTGAACCATATGTATTTTCTGACTCAGCTCATCGAGTTAGGTCGAAATACACCAAAATTTTTCAAAAGTTGCGTCATGAGGACAATTACAATAGTTAGATTTTTATGAAATCTACTAAAAAATTTCATTAAAATAGATCCCAAAATAGATGTTTTATGGCCTAGAAATACATGTAAATATGTAAATTGAAGCTTATTTTTTCAGCAATAAGATGCATTTTACAGAATTCAAATATCTCGACGCGTTTAAAAGTTATTTGAAGAAAAAGCGATAAAAATATGGAACTTTCGTATTTTTCAAAATTTAAAAATGCTGTAATTTCTAAACTTATTGACCGATTTGGCTCAAATTTGAACTCGACCTTCATAATCGTCTGTAGAATAAGTATGTAGAGTTTCATTGTGATCAATAGAGAATTGTAGACGTTATCATGCTGACAAGCCCCGCGTTATATCGTATATATATATATATATATATATATATATATATATATATATATATATATATATATATATATATACATATATATATAAATTTTTGAACCATATGTATTTTCTGACTCAGCTCATCGAGTTAGGTCGAAATACACCAAAATTTTTCAAAAGTTGCGTCATGAGGACAATTACAATAGTTAGATTTTTATGAAATCTACTAAAAAATTTCATTAAAATAGATCCCAAAATAGATGTTTTTTGGCCTAGAAATACATGTAAATATGTAAATTGAAGCTTATTTTTTCAGCAATAAGATGCATTTTTACAGAATTCAAATATCTCGACGCGTTTAAAAGTTATTTGAAGAAAAAGCGATAAAAATATGGAACTTTCGTATTTTTCAAAATTTAAAAATGCTGTAATTTCTAAACTTATTGACCGATTTGGCTCAAATTTGAACTCGACCTTCATAATCGTCTGTAGAATAAGTATGTAGAGTTTCATTGTGATCAATAGAGAATTGTAGACGTTATCATGCTGACAAGCCCCGCGTTATATCGTATATATATATATATATATATATATATATATATATATATATATATATATATATATATATATACATATATATATAAATTTTTGAACCATATGTATTTTTCTGACTCAGCTCATCGAGTTAGGTCGAAATACACCAAAATTTTTCAAAAGTTGCGTCATGAGGACAATTACAATAGTTAGATTTTTATGAAATCTACTAAAAATTTCATTAAAATAGATCCCAAAATAGATGTTTTTTGGCCTAGAAATACATGTAAATATGTAAATTGAAGCTTATTTTTTCAGCAATAAGATGCATTTTACAGAATTCAAATATCTCGACGCGTTTAAAAGTTATTTGAAGAAAAAGCGATAAAAATATGGAACTTTCGTATTTTTCAAAATTTAAAAATGCTGTAATTTCTAAACTTATTGACCGATTTGGCTCAAATTTGAACTCGACCTTCATAATCGTCTGTAGAATAAGTATGTAGAGTTTCATTGTGATCAATAGAGAATTGTAGACGTTATCATGCTGACAAGCCCCGCGTTATATCGTATATATATATATATATATATATATATATATATATATATATATATATATATATATATACATATATATATAGAATTTTTGAACCATATGTATTTTTCTGACTCAGCTCATCGAGTTAGGTCGAAATACACCAAAATTTTTCAAAAGTTGCGTCATGAGGACAATTACAATAGTTAGATTTTTATGAAATCTACTAAAAATTTCATTAAAATAGATCCCAAAATAGATGTTTTTTGGCCTAGAAATACATGTAAATATGTAAATTGAAGCTTATTTTTTCAGCAATAAGATGCATTTTACAGAATTCAAATATCTCGACGCGTTTAAAAGTTATTTGAAGAAAAAGCGATAAAAATATGGAATTTTCGTATTTTTCAAAATTTAAAAATGCTGTAATTTCTAAACTTATTGACCGATTTGGCTCAAATTTGAACTTGACCTTCATAATCGTCTGTAGAATAAGTATGTAGAGTTTCATTGAGATCAATAGAGAATTGTAGAAGTTATCATGCTGACAAGCCCCGCGTTATATCGTATATATATATATAGCAGTATATATATATATATATATATATATATATATATATATATATATATATATATATACATATATATATATAAATTTTTGAACCATATGTATTTTCTGACTCAGCTCATCGAGTTAGGTCGAAATACACCAAAATTTTTCAAAAGTTGCGTTATGAGGACAATTACAATAGTTTGATTTTTATGAAATCTACTAAAAAATTTCATTAAAATAGATCCCAAAATAGATGTTTTTTGGCCTAAAAATACATGTAAATATGTTAATTGTAGCTTATTTTTTCAGCAATAAGATGCATTTTACAGAATTCAAATATCTCGACGCGTTTAAAAGTTATTTGAAGAAAAAGCGATAGAAATATGGAATTTTCGTATTTTTCAAAATTTAAAAATGCTGTAATTTCTAAACTTATTTACCGATTTGGCTCAAATTTGAACTCGACCTTCATAATCGTCTGTAGAATAAGTATGTAGAGTTTCATTGAGATCAATAGAAAATTGTAGACGTTATCACGCTGACAAGCCCCGCGTTGTATCGTATATATATATATATATATATATATATATATATATATATATATATATATATATATATATATACATACATATATAAATTTTTGAACCATATGTATTTTCTGACTCAGCTCATCGAGTTAGGTCGAAATACACCAAAATTTTTCAAAAGTTGCGTTATGAGGACAATTACAATAGTTTGATTTTTATGAAATCTACTAAAAATTAATATTTCATTAATTAACCGAAATGAATTGGCCATCAATTCTCTCTCGTTTCTTCTTAGTCGACCTATGACTAATTATGATAATAATATTTGATATTTTATTAATTAACCGATATAAATAGGCCATTGCTTCTTTTTTGTTATACTTTAGTCAAACTGTGATTTATTTTGATGATAATAATTACTATTTTAACCATTAGCCAGAATAAATCAGCTGTTGAACATCTTTTGATCCAACCTAGTGTATAATTGATTAATTTTGCTAATAATAATTATTATTTTTTTCAATTAACCAGAATGAATGGAATGTAGATACTCTTCTATTTTCCTTGAGTCAACCCGTGATCTATTTAGATAATAATATTCTCTATTTTATCAATTAGCCGGAATGAAGCAGCTTCAAAACATCTTTTGACTTATTCAAGTTTATAATTCATTAATTTGCCTAATAGTCATTAATACTTTATCAAATAACCGCAATAAATGAGCTATCGATAGTCTCACGTTTCTACTGAGTCGACCTATGACTCATTCTAATAATAATGATTAATATATTATGAATTAAACAAAATTAATGTGCCATCGATATACTCTCGATTCCCTTGAGTCAACCTGCGACTCATTATGATAATAATAATTACTATTACTATACATAAGCCGGAATAAATCAGCTGTTAAACATCTTTTAATACGTCCGAGTTGACAATTTATCAATTTTGCTGATAATAATTAATATTTTATCAATTAACCGAAATAAATAGGCCATCGATACTCTTTTATTTACCTTGAGTCAAACTGTGATTTGGTTTGTTAATATTTATTACTATTTGGTCTATGAGCAGGAAAAAATCAGCTGTTGAACATCTTTTAACCCAACCTAGTTAATAATTCACTTATTTTACTAATAATAATTAATATTTTATCAATTAACCGAAATAAATGGACCATGGATAGTCTTACGTTTTTCCTGAGTCGACCCATGACTTATTCTTATAATGATAATTAATATTTTATCAATAAATCAAAATAAATGGGCCATTGATACACTCTCGTTTCCCTTGAGGCAACCTGTGAATTATTTTGATAAAAATAATTACTATCTTATACATAAGCCGGTATTAATCAGCTGTTAAACACCTTTTAACACGTTTGAGTTGACAAATTATCAATTTCACTTATAATAATTAATATTTTATTGGTTAATCGATAAGAATGCGCCATCGATACGCTTTCGTTTCTTTTGAGTCAACCTGTGACTTATTTCGATAATAATGAATACTTTTTTATTCATTAGCCGGTATAAATTAGCTGTTGAACATCTTTTGACCCGTTCAAGTTGATAATTCATTTATTTTACAGATAATAATTAATATTTCATAAATTAACCGAAATAAATAGGCCACCGATACTACTTTGTTACACTTAAGTGAACAAGTGATTTATTCTGATAATATAACTACTATTTTAACGTTAGCCGGAATAACTAGCTGTTTAAAATCTTTTGACCCAACCGAGTTGATAATTCATTGATTTCACTAATAATAATTAATATTTTATTAATTAACCGAAATGAATTGGGCATCGATTTTTTTTTGTTTTTTTTGAGTCAACCTGTAACTTATTTTGATAATAATAATTACTATTTTAATTATTTGCCAAGATAAATCTGCTGTTGAACATCTTTTGACCCAACCTAGTTTATAATTTATTAATTTTACCAATGATAATTAATATTTTATCAATTAACCGAAATAAATGAGCTATCGATAGTCTCACGTTTCTCCTGAGTCAACCTACGACTTATTCTCATAATAATAATTAATATTTTATCAATTAAACGAAATAAATCAGCTATCGATACACTCTTGATTCCCTCAAGTCAACCTGCGACTTATTTTGATAATAATAATTACTACTCTAAACATAAGCCAGAATAAATCAGCTGTTGAACATCTTTTAACCCAACCTAGTTAATAATTCACTTATTTTACTAATAATAATTAATATTTTATCAATTAACCGAAATAAATGGACCATGGATAGTCTTACGTTTTTCCTGAGTCGACCCATGACTTATTCTTATAATGATAATTAATATTTTATCAATAAATCAAAATAAATGGGCCATTGATACACTCTCGTTTCCCTTGAGGCAACCTGTGAATTATTTTGATAAAAATAATTACTATCTTATACATAAGCCGGTATTAATCAGCTGTTAAACACCTTTTAACACGTTTGAGTTGACAAATTATCAATTTCACTTATAATAATTAATAAATTTTTAAAATTATCAGGAACGTGGACCAAGGGTAAAAACAAATGTTACGTTTTCAAATGTTGCAACGTTTCGTTGTTATTTACAACTTCTTCAGGCAAGCTGTGTACAGAGAAAAACAATAATATAAAAACATGTAAAACAAATGACAGAATACAATTTCTGAAAAGCCTTGCTTGCAGTCATTTAATAGCGGAACATTGTCAAAGTTACTTGCAGTACGAAACTACAAATAATGGCGCGCATAAGTATGGGTCATTTGGTCTGGCTTCGATAAACAAAATATGTTGGCTGAGCGGCGAAACTACTGTAACAGGAACATGCTGGCGGCTTCCGGCGAGACGATCAAACAAGCTTGCCAATGATTTAAGTTTTGTCCACATTAAATACCAGCTTATAGCCTTGGTTTCACCAGTCAACATGAAATACACAGTCCAGCCATTTAACAAACACTTGGTTTGTGACGTTAAATACATAATCCGTGTTTTGTAGCAACTGGTAGCCTTTGAAAGATGAGCCCAGCAGTCTGGCCTGGTTGTCACATAAGTATAGCCAGTGTCTTTTCGGCAGTCACCATTTGCGCTAATCGGATTTTGCCTGCCAGCCCATCTCCAGCCACATTAATTGGCGAAACAATTGTTCACTGGCATAAACCCTTAGTCATGCCATTTGATCCTGATCACTACCACACCTCGGTTATTCGCTGTTTGCCAGCGCCCAGCGTGTACCAGCGTTACCTGGACTTCTGAGCGCGATGACAGCCTGACCAGCAAGGCTTTGATGCGTCAGCAGTCACCTGAAGCCTTGGCCAGCTTTTCCATCAACCGCGAGCAGCCGCAATCATTCGATATGCCGTTAAACTGGAATAGGTCTTTCATGCTGATAGTTACTGTAGTGAGGCGATGAGCACATTCATTACCCTTAAAATTTGAAACGTCACTGTGATCACCTGACCAGTCTTCTTCTGAGAACATGACACATCGTGTACTTCAGCCGAATTTGACTTATCGTCGCGAATTTTTCTGAGACCAAGACCTTATGTGCTACCTATAGGAGAAACCAATGCTGGGCTTTCACTACTGGTCCTTCCAATTTACATCCAACTTTATGCGTTTTCCTTAACCCGTATAACCTGGGTGGTAAAGCGTTGTAAGATCTCATTTGTTTACCTTTAATCTCATCAATAAAGTTTTTATCTTCAAGTTTTTTAATTAACGCATTCGCCGACTAATGCTACTGTAGTGATGCGGAAACAAGAATATTTGGATGAAATGAATACTATGGTCACAGATGAGAGCACTTACATCAAGACAAGAGTGGATCCCACTTCAAGATTACAAACGTCGGCGAATGCGTTAATTAAAAAACTTGAAGATAAAAACTTTATTGATGAGATTAAAGGTAAACAAATGAGATCTTACAACGCTTTACCACCCAGGTTATACGGGTTAAGGAAAACGCATAAAGTTGGATGTAAATTGAGACCAGTAGTAAGTAACATTGGTTCTCCGGTCTATGAGATATCTAGATTTGTACATAAGGTCTTATCCCCGTATGTACTGAGTCTCAAGTTCAATATGAAGGATTCATATCAGTTTGTTGATAGGATCAAATCGATTGTCGTAGATAATGATTACCAGCTAATTTCCCTTGATGTTGTGTCATTGTTCACTAATGTCAAGAGAAGTTTAATTATCAAGATTATTGACGACCGATGGGAAGATATGAAGGAGTTTGTGGATTTGGATCGTGATCTATTTATTGATCTGGTGAACTTTTGTTTTGATTCCGGATATTTTTTGTTTCAAAAGAATTTTTACCTACAAAAAGAAGGATGTGGGATGGGCAGCCCGGCAAGTCCGTCAATAGCCATCACTGCAGTGGATTTTGTAATATCGAAAGCATTGGAGAATTTGGACTTTGAGATTCCAGTTTTAGCAGCGTATGTTGATGATCTTTTCTTAGTGGTTCCAAAGAATAAGGTGGTTACCGTCTTACAAGTTTTCAATTCAGTTGATGCTGACATTCAGTTCACAGTTGAGAATGAAGTTGATGGAAAACTTCCTTTTTTGGATGTCCTGGTATGCAGAACAGATTCAGGTGAACTCAAAACTTCTTGGTATCAAAAACCTTATAGTTCTGAGAGAGTGCTGAATTTTAAATCTAATCATCCTTTAAGCCAGAAGTTAGGTGTAGCACAAGGTTTTTTCAATAGAGCTATACGCCTAAGTCATGAGAGTATGGTTTCTATAAGTATAAACAAAGTTAGACACCTATTGCTGAATAACAACTATCCACGCTCAGTTGTGGATAAGTGTCAAAAAGTTACTGTTGACAGAGTCAAGAATAACTTGAGAAACAATGCTGGTCTTAGAGGGTGGTCGTTCTGCAGGTTTCCATTTATAATGGGTTTATCACCGAGAATTGGTTTTCTATTTAGACCGACCAATTGCAAATTGGTATTTTACAATGTCTTTAGGTTTAAAGATTTGTACAGCAGGTTAAAAGAGGCAGTTGATAAGGGGGAGAGAGCCTTTGTGGGGTATAAGGTACCTTGCACATGTGGAAAGGTTTACATTGGGCAAACGAAACAGAAATTAAAGAAGAGATTGTATCAACATTCTGTGGACTGCAGACCGGAAAGTTTGTTGAAACCGAACAGGACAGCTTTAGCAGATCATCACTTTGACAGGGAACATAATTTCCAGTTTGACGCTACAGAAATTTTGGATTATGAAACCCATTATTTTAAACGTAACGTCAGTGAAATGTTTTTCATTAAAGTGTTTGATTGCGTAAATTACAGGTCTGACACTCTGAGTTTGAGTTCTTCTTACTGTGACATTATTGAGTCGGTTAAATGTTTATTTAGATAGTGAGAATTAAGTTATTAATTATTTAAATAGCTGTTTGTATAAGAGTTTTAATTTGAATTTATTTTTAATGTGGACTAAAGAAACTAGGATCATTTGTAAACACCTTGTTTTTGCAGTCGGTATAACAGAATGTATAGTATGAATTACTGTTACCACAGTGGTTTTATTAGTTTCACTTGACAGCTGACTCGAGTAACATGTTTTTGCTTTTATCAATTAGTTACTTGGCTGATAAATGTTATACTTGCTCTTAAATTTGTTTGTAATACTGTATTATATTTAAGTAGTTTCTCCTTCATTTATTACTTTAATTAACGATGAAGTGTTTCAGAAAATTATTGCTATTACATAAATGTTAACCTCAAATGTAAGAATTTATTTTTTCAAATTGTATTCTGTCATTTGTTTTACATGTTTTTATATTATTGTTTTTCTCTGTACACAGCTTGCCTGAAGAAGTTGTAAATAACAACGAAACGTTGCAACATTTGAAAACGTAACATTTGTTTTTACCCTTGGTCCACGTTCCTGATAATTTTAAAAATTTTTTATTTATATCATGGATGAAAGTAATTTAAATAATTTACCATCGCTGGGAGGATTCTTCAGACGTGTGGAGGAAGCTTATGGTATGGATACATGTATTATGTTGAAAAGACTGACTACAATTAAAAAGAAAATGAGTAACTTGAATAATAGAAGAATTTTTCTGTTGAGATGTAGATCTAATGGTATTTTTCCATCTCATATTTTTAATAAGATTGATTATATTTACTCAGTTTGTCTAGTTGATCATCCGTTTAAGAGAGAAGTTAGTGTCTTGCTAGATAATACCAGGAGAAAAATGCTAAAATTGGAGATAAAAATCACGATTTGGCAGATTCACCAGTTTCTCCAGGAGTCCGAAAGGTTACAAGATCAACTACGTGACCTCTTACCAAACACCTTGTGGACACAAACACAGTGTAAATTACGCAATTATTACGATTGGAATTTTACGAAGGTGAAAAACAACAATATTCGAAAGTTTAACAATCTACTCAGTCAATCGATTGACAATAATACGTCAGTTGGTGGTACGAAGATCTTTAACTTCATGGATGTCATTCTTTCTGACCCTGTCCGTAGAATATTAACTTTGGATGGTAATTTTGGGCTAGTTCCACCACCGAATAAGTCACCGATTGTAAATGTCATCAAAGACTTCGAAGGTTGTTTATGTAAGGTTAAAATAGATGATTTCAATAATGATGAACTGAATGAGTTTAGAAATAATTTAAGAGCGAGAGGTGTTAACATAATCACTAATTATTTAAAGAATCAGCATAGAAGAAGATCAACAAGAGTCAAGGATCCTAATATTAATAGTAAAGACGTTAAATTGACTAGAGATTTTTTAAGAGAGAACGACGACTTAATAGTGACAAGGTCTGATAAAGGGAATGCTACTGTAGTGATGCGGAAACAAGAATATTTGGATGAAATGAATACTATGGTCACAGATGAGAGCACTTACATCAAGACAAGAGTGGATCCCACTTCAAGATTACAAACGTCGGCGAATGCGTTAATTAAAAACTTGAAGATAAAAACTTTATTGATGAGATTAAAGGTAAACAAATGAGATCTTACAACGCTTTACCACCCAGGTTATACGGGTTAAGGAAAACGCATAAAGTTGGATGTAAATTGAGACCAGTAGTAAGTAACATTGGTTCTCCGGTCTATGAGATATCTAGATTTGTACATAAGGTCTTATCCCCGTATGTACTGAGTCTCAAGTTCAATATGAAGGATTCATATCAGTTTGTTGATAGGATCAAATCGATTGTCGTAGATAATGATTACCAGCTAATTTCCCTTGATGTTGTGTCATTGTTCACTAATGTCAAGAGAAGTTTAATTATCAAGATTATTGACGACCGATGGGAAGATATGAAGGAGTTTGTGGATTTGGATCGTGATCTATTTATTGATCTGGTGAACTTTTGTTTTGATTCCGGATATTTTTTGTTTCAAAAGAATTTTTACCTACAAAACGCAGGATGTGGGATGGGCAGCCCGGCAAGTCCGTCAATAGCCATCACTGCAGTGGATTTTGTAATATCGAAAGCATTGGAGAATTTGGACTTTGAGATTCCAGTTTTAGCAGCGTATGTTGATGATCTTTTCTTAGTGGTTCCAAAGAATAAGGTGGTTACCGTCTTACAAGTTTTCAATTCAGTTGATGCTGACATTCAGTTCACAGTTGAGAATGAAGTTGATGGAAAACTTCCTTTTTTGGATGTCCTGGTATGCAGAACAGATTCAGGTGAACTCAAAACTTCTTGGTATCAAAAACCTTATAGTTCTGAGAGAGTGCTGAATTTTAAATCTAATCATCCTTTAAGCCAGAAGTTAGGTGTAGCACAAGGTTTTTTCAATAGAGCTATACGCCTAAGTCATGAGAGTATGGTTTCTATAAGTATAAACAAAGTTAGACACCTATTGCTGAATAACAACTATCCACGCTCAGTTGTGGATAAGTGTCAAAAAGTTACTGTTGACAGAGTCAAGAATAACTTGAGAAACAATGCTGGTCTTAGAGGGTGGTCGTTCTGCAGGTTTCCATTTATAAAGGGTTTATCACCGAGAATTGGTTTTCTATTTAGACCGACCAATTGCAAATTGGTATTTTACAATGTCTTTAAGGTTAAAGATTTGTACAGCAGGTTAAAAGATCCAGTTGATAAGATGGATAGATCCTTTGTGGTGTATAAGATACCTTGCACATGTGGAAAGGTTTACATTGGGCAAACGAAACAGAAATTAAAGAAGAGATTGTATCAACATTCTGTGGACTGCAGACCGGAAAGTTTGTTGAAACCGAACAGGACAGCTTTAGCAGATCATCACTTTGACAGGGAACATAATTTCCAGTTTGACGCTACAGAAATTTTGGATTATGAAACCCATTATTTTAAACGTAACGTCAGTGAAATGTTTTTCATTAAAGTGTTTGATTGCGTAAATTACAGGTCTGACACTCTGAGTTTGAGTTCTTCTTACTGTGACATTATTGAGTCGGTTAAATGTTTATTTAGATAGTGAGAATTAAGTTATTAATTATTTAAATAGCTGTTTGTATAAGAGTTTTTAATTTGAATTTATTTTTAATGTGGACTAAGAAACTAGGATCATTTGTAAACACCTTGTTTTGCAGTCGGTATAACAGAATGTATAGTATGAATTACTGTTACCACAGTGGTTTTATTAGTTTCACTTGACAGCTGACTCGAGTAACATGTTTTTGTTTATCAATTAGTTACTTGGCTGATAAATGTTATACTTGCTCTTAAATTTGTTTGTAATACTGTATTATATTTAAGTAGTTTCTCCTTCATTTATTACTTTAATTAACGATGAAGTGTTTCAGAAAATTATTGCTATTACATAAATGTTAACCTCAAATGTAAGAATTTATTTTTTCAAATTGTATTCTGTCATTTGTTTTACATGTTTTTATATTATTGTTTTTCTCTGTACACAGCTTGCCTGAAGAAGTTGTAAATAACAACGAAACGTTGCAACATTTGAAAACGTAACATTTGTTTTTACCCTTGGTCCACGTTCCTGATAATTTTAAAAATTTTTTATTTATATCATGGATGAAAGTAATTTAAATAATAATTAATATTTTATTGGTTAATCGATAAGAATGCGCCATCGATACGCTTTCGTTTCTTTTGAGTCAACCTGTGACTTATTTCGATAATAATGAATACTTTTTTATTCATTAGCCGGTATAAATTAGCTGTTGAACATCTTTTGACCCGTCCAAGTTGATAATTCATTTATTTTACAGATAATAATTAATATTTCATAAATTAACCGAAATAAATAGGCCACCGATACTACTTTGTTACACTTAAGTGAACAAGTGATTTATTCTGATAATATAACTACTATTTTAACGTTAGCCGGAATAACTAGCTGTTTAAAATCTTTTGACCCAACCGAGTTGATAATTCATTGATTTCACTAATAATAATTAATATTTTATTAATTAACCGAAATGAATTGGGCATCGATTTTTTTTTGTTTTTTTTGAGTCAACCTGTAACTTATTTTGATAATAATAATTACTATTTTAATTATTTGCCAAAATAAATCTGCTGTTGAACATCTTTTGACCCAACCTAGTTTATAATTTATTAATTTTACTAATGATAATTAATATTTTATCAATTAACCGAAATAAATGAGCTATCGATAGTCTCACGTTTCTCCTGAGTCAACCTACGACTTATTCTCATAATAATAATTAATATTTTATCAATTAAACGAAATAAATCAGCTATCGATACACTCTTGATTCCCTTAAGTCAACCTGCGACTTATTTTAATAATAATAATTACTACTCTAAACATAAGCCAGAATAAATCAGCTGTTGAACATCTTTTAACCCAACCTAGTTAATAATTCACTTATTTTACTAATAATAATTAATATTTTATCAATTAACCGAAATAAATGGACCATGGATACTCTTTTATTTACCTTGAGTCAACCTGTGACCTATTTTGATAATAATCATTTCTATTTTAACGATTAGCCGGAATAAAGCAGCTTTCAAACATCCTATGACCTATTCGAGTTGATAATTCATTAATTTTACTAATAGTTATTAATACTTTATCAATTAACCGAAACAAATGAGCCATCGATAGTGTCACGTTTTTCCTGAGTCGACCTATGACTTATTCTTATAATATTAATCAAAATTTTATCAATTAAACGGAATAAATGGTACATCGATTCACTCTTGTTTTCCTTAAGTCAACCTGTGACTTATTTTTATAATAATAATTACTATTTTATACATAAGCCGAAATAAATAAGCTGGTAAACATCTTATGAAACGTCCAAGTTGACATTTCATCAATTTTACTAATAATAATTAATGCTTCGTTAATTAACCGAAATAAATCGAACGTCGATACTCCTTCGTTTTTTTGAGTCAACCTGTGACTTATTTTGATAACAATAATAACTATTTCATCTATTAGCCAGAATGAAGCAGCTTTTAAACATCCTATGACCTATTCGAATTGATAATTCATCAATTTTATTAATAGTTATTAATTCTTCATCAATTAACCGAAATAAATGAGCCGTCGATAGTATTACCTTTCTCCTGCGTTGACCTATGACTTATTCTCATAATCATAATTAATATTTTATCAATTAAACGAAATAAATGGGCCGTCGATACACTTCCGTTTTCCTTGAGGCAACCTGTGAATTATTTTGATAAAAATAATTACTATTTTATGCATAAGCCGGTATTAATCAGCTGTTAAACATCTTCCCAGTCAGCATCCAAATCAGAAAGATTTCTATATGGAGTCTTATAAAAAACTTCCCATAGAAGCCTTAATATGAACTCTTAAATAGTTCATTTTTAAGAACTTGGAATTTGGAGCTTATCATGAACTCATAAATGGGTAGTCAATTTATTGACATCCGAATGAATAACTTTTTCGGAGCTCTTTTTGAATTGCACCTTATGAGCATTTATAGACATTATAAATAAGATCTCATATTTATGGGTTCTCAATGAAATTATTTTCATGCGTTGTTTGGCGCATGCGCAAAAGTTTTTATGTCTATATAATATTTATATTTTTTTTTATTTTTATTTGTGAATTCTAACCTTTTGGTTCGGTAATAAATATCTTAAATATTTATGATCAATAAATATAATAATATAATTAAGTTTTTATTCGTACTAAAAAAAGTAATCGTGTTAAACTTGGTTACCTAAATCAATTATTATTTATTTGGTAGTTATACATTATTTTATATCTGGATGTAAAAGTAAGTAAGCATGATTTTAATACACTGGTATTGTGAATATATATATTTTATTAATTTTAAAACGTCTATGATATATTTTACAAAAATTAGCCGACGTTCAACAATTTTGTCTCTTTTTTTATTAATTAAATTATAACTAAAAAAAATATTTAAAAAAAATTGCACGATACTGAATAAGTTAGCTGACAGCTGTCAATTTTTAAAATTTTTATGACACATCAATTACAACACTAAAAGTGCTTTTAAAATTTTCACTAATAATTTTCTTTAATTTAACATGTGGAATGTTTTTATTAAATTTTTTCCATAATAATTTAATTGTTAAAAAATTCTAAACAAATTCCTAATGTCTGTTAACTTCAGTGTTATAAACTTGCACGTATAGTTTTTAAAATGTTTTACATGTGAAATTTTTTCTTTTAATTTTTTAAAGACAGTTTTTCAATAGAATAAATTAAAAAAATTTCCAGATGTCGGCTAATTTAATTTTCATCTATGATATTAATGATATTGTTTATTTATTAGAACCCAATGATGCCAAGAAAGCCCTTTAAGGAATTGTCGAAAAGCCAAAAAAATAGGCGTCTGAAACAACAAGTAGCTTACGATGTACCACTTCAACAAGTTTCCTCATTTTCGGTTCTGCCAAGACAAAATACAACAGCTGTTATTATTAGTGATAATAATAAAAATGATTCTGATCATGCAGTCATTATAAATAAGGACATATCTGGAGATACTGTCATCCTTGACGAAGTTAATAATGACATTACCGTAGCTAATGATGTGACTGATGCTATCTCAACAGAAAATGAAAAGCTTGGTGATGATGATAATATTAATCACCAAAATATTCATGGTGCTGACTCAATATACGTGGATAAGCATAAAGATATTCTGCTAGCAGAGGGTATTAATATTTTACAAAATAAACCACCTAATGTGAATGATTCAAGTATTAGTTTACAACGTAAGTTAGCACAGTGGCAGTGCCAGTATAACATCAGTCAAGCTGCATGTGGAGGTTTGTTGAAAATTCTTAGTGGCGTCGATTCAATAGAAGAAATGAAAAATCTCCCCAAAGATCCTCGCACTCTATTGAAAACTCCAAAAAAAACTATTATCCGGTCTGTGTCACCTGGCGAATACTTTCATTATGGTTTACAACAAGGATTAGTTGAACAATTGAGCAATATTGATATAAGCAATCTAAGTACAAAAATTCAAATTAATGTTCATATTGATGGATTACCTATATCAAAAAGCTCTAAAAGTCAACTGTATCCGATACTAGGTGGAATTTTTCCCAGGATTGCTACACCTTTTGTTATTGGTATTTACCACGGTCTTGAGAAGCCAGATAAATGTGACGAATATTTAGAAGATTTTATTAATGAATATAAAATTCTGCATACAGAAGGTTTTCAACACAACACTAAGACATTTTACGTGACAATTAGGGCTGTGATCTGTGATTCATCAGCTAGGGCATTCGTAAAGCAAACAAAAGGCCATAATGGCTATTATGGTTGCAGTAAGTGTACCCAAGAAGGTAGTTATAGTGAACATCGGATGAGATTTCCACAAATGGATGCCACGTTACGGACTGATGATAATTTTCGGAAGAGGCTTAATGAAGAGCATCATATTGGAACATCTAAGTTCGAAGAAACGGATATTGATATGGTTTCTCAATTTCCTGTAGAATATATGCATCTTGTATGTTTAGGAGTCGAGAAAAAAATAATAACCTTATGGATCAAAGGATGGCGAGTGAATGAAAAAAAATTGCTCAAGTTTAGTCACAAGATGATAAAAAATATGTCAGCTTTATTAAATTCAATAAGGAATTGGGTGCCTTCTGAATTTGTCCGAAAGACAAGAGATCTGGGTGAAGTTGATCGGTGGAAAGCAACAGAGCACAGATTATTTTTATTGTATGTCGGTCCAATAGTATTCAAAGACTATTTTCCTCAACAGTACTTATTTCATTTTAATTGTTTACATGTCGCTATGAGAATTTTATGCAATGAAACTGATTGTATAAAAAACAATGATTGTGCAAGAGGCTTATTGCAGTACTTCGTTAGTGAATCAATTAAATTATATGGAGAAAATTTTGTGATTTATAATATTCATAATTTAGTGCATTTACCTGATGATGTGTTGAAATTTGGTCATTTAGATACATTCAGTGCCTTCTCATTTGAAAACTTTTTATATTTTCTTAAAAAAAATTTAAAAAAAGGTGAAAAACCATTGCAGCAGCTTCACAACCGTCTTGAAGAACGTGCAAACTGTGGTTACCAGCAAGAAATTATTAAAAATGTCTTACAGAATCCCGAAGTTTCAAAATTTAATCGTAAAATGACCAAATTTAGTAAATTTCGTTCATATGATAAAATCAATTATGGTAGATTTTTTTTATCCGCATCACAAAATTGTAACAAATTTTGTTATCTTAAAAATAATAATATTTTTTACGTGAGTAATATTTTTAAAATGAAAGGAAAAATTTTTTTAAAAGGCAAGACGTTAACTAATTCAAAAAATTTAGAAAATTACTCTATTGATTCAAGACTACTTTTTATAGTCACTGGAAATACGTGGTCTAGTTTTAAATATATTAATGCAAACGATGTTATCAACAAAGCTGTTTGTATACCTGACAAAAATAAATCATTTACTTTTTTTCCATTGATTCATTCATTAGATTGAATATGAAAATCGTTAAATGTAAAAAATATACTTACGTTTTATCATTTTATATTTATGTATATACACTGTACAAAATTATTAATAATTATTATTATGGAAAAAAAAAATAATATATTATTATCAACTCCCTCATTCGTTATAATTTAAATTTTACGCGCTGTTTGCAGCGCGACATCTTGTGTCGGAGTGAATTAAGTATTCAATATTGGAAACGTGTGTCTTTTATACACTTGGAAGTTTGGTGCAATTACTCGCAGGCGTTTGTATATGCATTCAATTTAACGTGATTTAAAATTTACAAAAATAAAAATAAGTCATGGTAATATTATATTAATAGTATATTTATTTAAAACTAATCATACTTGTATTGATTTTAATATTTAGTAGATAGATTAATGAAAAAATAACGCTAACTGTGATCTATAACCTCACTTCTGTCTTTACTAATTTTAACATTTCTAATATTTAGGTTTTTTTTGTCGTATTTTCCGACAGTTGGTGTGCGACAGTACCAGAATCTTGGGTAAATGAAGGTGAAAAGGGTGTTTTTTGGCCACATAAAAAAATTAATGCAACTGCAGCTTGCAAAAAATGTTATGTGCCGAAACGAGATTGGGAACATTTCACGTACAATAAATTATTAGGACCGTACGGTAAGTTTTGTGTTTTGTGTAGGTAAAATTAAACTTATATGAGTTATTTTTAATTGATTAAATTTATGTTTTAATTAAAAAATAGATACTTATGAAACAGCTAGAGCAGTTGAGATGGCTGCTATTGACATGTCATGTCTACATGTGATTGACATGTCTACATGTGATGAAAAATCTGTACAAGATGTTATTAATGAAAAACTTTCAACACGTCAACGGAAAAAACCATCACGTTTCCTAAAAAGTCCCAACAGTTACAGTCATAGTGATAATGATGAGAATAATGATAATGAAGACGATGAAGGTAGGAAATAAATTTATTCTTATGTTAATTGCTTAAAAAGTGTATTACATTTAGAGTATCATTTAATTTTATTCTCTTGTCATAGGTTTCGGTGCAGATGATGCCTTAAAAAAAATAGATTTACCAACTTTCAACTATCATGGTAATAATAGTGGTGAAAAGAGTCCCGAGCTGTTGGTCGAAACTCAAGAGCTTGATTACGGAATGTTTCTTGAAGATCATCCAACTTTTAAAAAACAAACAGTTACAGGTAAACCGGTTATTAGGAGTATTGAAAGTATCCGTAAGTATTGCATGAAAAATATCTTCAATGCAAAAATAATTTTATTTTATAATCCATTATTTTATCAATTTTTTTTTTTTTTTTCAAGAAATACCGGGATTTGATGCAAAAAAAGAAAAAGATGTTAACAAGGACTGTCAAATCGTGCAAAATGTTAAGTCAAGCTGCTTGAATAAAAATGAAACTTTAAATGATCCAGAAAGTACATCAACAGCTAGTACTACAGCAGGGTCAATGGAAAGTACACAAAACTCAAATGCAATTAACAAAAGCGATGCTAAAGCTGGTTCTTTGAGCATGAAAAACGACATTGGGAATACAAAAGCTCTCACCCAATCTTCGGTTTCAAATCTGACTGAAACAGTTGATGGTTTGACTGAAAAACAGTCGTCAACATGTCACAACTGCTGTCGTAAGTATTAACCGATTTCATTATTCATCTATCAAATTTTCTGTATTTATTTTTCTTTAATCGAAATTGGTTGTGGCAAAAAGTTCATAATTGGTTTATGCAAACGAATATTTTTTTCTTTTGAACAGCTGCATGTCGTTCAACCTTGAATTCTTTGTCTCGAAAGCTCGACGTATTGTTAAACCTACACGCTGAAAATTCTCAACCTCAAACGACTAAACAATCTCATCTTCTACCAGACTTCCCTATATCTACACATGAAGAGTTGACGACATTTAACAAACAATTAACAGACAACAAAGTTGCGCGTGATCAATAGGTAATTCCTTTTTTTATTCTGGTTAATTACATGAAATTTTACGGTTGATTTGATTTCAAGTTAATGTTTATTTTTTACAAAATCTGTGTGTGAAAATTATTTACTTTAATATATTTACTTGAAATATTCAATTATTATATATTGTTTGCAAATTGACTTCAAATCATTAACCATAAAATTGAATGGTAATAAGTGATAAACAAAAGCTACTTTTTAGAAAATACATGAATAATTTCGAATCAATTTTTTTGACATTATCATATTTCATTCGTCTGAATCCACTAATAAATTTTACATGAAATATATATGAAAATAGTCTTGCAAACTATTCGTAATATGATTGGTTAAAAAGTAATTTAATATACGTAAACGACACAATAATATATCATGAGCATTTAATATACTTTTAAGCTTACAGAAAATATACAAATCAGTACAGTATATACACGGTGCATTTTAATGTCAAACTCTCTCGCGTTGTATATTATATTAAGGCGCTAAATATTAAGGCGCTAAATTTAAGGCGCTAAATATGTACTTAGCATTTAAGTTTTGAGAGCGGTCGATTTAAAATTATCGTTGAATGTTCTGATGATGACATCTATCTACAGTCATTGAAGTGAAAACATTCATTAATTTCGAAGAAAGTAACACGCCCATTTGAGATAAAAAAAAAAAAAAGTCACAGAAGATTCGACATATTTATTTGAGTGGCGCTGTAGTTTTGATCCGATAAATATTTACGAACGTAGCCTTTAATCTATTCGGCATACCAACTGTGATGTGTGCTCAAGTGTGGACATTCGTTCTTTCGTTCTTCAGCAATCGTAGGGGTTAGATCGCAGAAATAAAGTGGTTTGGCGTTGTGTAATTTCTTAACAAATATTCATAAAATTTCAAAATCTTAAAATGTCTGCGCAATCATTTATTGATAAATTTACCACTGATGAGGAAGTCGGAGGCTGGACCGCTGGAGATGAAACGATGTAATTATTTTTTATTTTTTAATGAAAAACTTATTAAAAAATCAGATTCATTCAGTTATCAAGTATAATATATTATTTTTATATACTGTTGTTCTTAACTATTTTATAATTTTTTTTCTAAAATTATTAATAATTTATCTTTTATTTGATATAATTATTCGATTATTAATCAATAACATATATTTCTCATTAATTTATGTACTTCAATTTAATTCTTATAGTGAATTTCACGGATATGTCGATGCTATAGAAGGTTTGACACACGTGGCGACTACAACTAATCCGCGAACGCCATTATACAAAATAACAGTAAATAACGGTAGCAATTCACGAGTCCGCGTTCTCTTTTGGGCAGAACTCGCTAAAAAGTATTCAGCTTTGATTAATTACCGTGTGGTAAAGTATTTTTATTATTTTATTAATATATAAATAGAAAATATTTATTTCATAATTGACATTAAAAATAAAAAAAAATTATTAATTTTATAATTAACTAAAGAATTAAATATTAAGCTAATCTTATAATTCCTTTACTCTTATAAGCTAATCTTATAATATAATGTGTTATTTTAGTTCATTAGCATTGTCGGCGCTAAATCAAAAATTAACGGGTATATTAGCCCAAAAGATGTCGTGTGTAAACTTTGTTTAGTAATCCAGTCTTCAACGGATATAACAATCAGTTCACTGAAGTATGAAAATCAATACACGTCTGGTACCATCGAATTGAAGGCTATTGAAGATTTAGAAGATGTTAATGCCATTGTCGGTAAGTTTTTTTTAAATTTAATGATTATTAAACACATTTACCAATTAATGTTGAATATTTAATATTTATGTTTTATATTATTATCTAAATAAATAACTTAATCTTGGGAATTTGGACAATATTCTAAATAAATAACTTAATCTTGGGAATTTGGACAATAAATAAAGATAGCAATTGTTATAATTTAACATCTTTATTTATTTACTGTCCAAATTCCCAAGATTAAGTTATTTAGATATTTTGAACATGGACGAGAACTTAAATATTAGTTTTATGTTATTATTTTAATTTTCCAGATGTTAAGGGCTTCCTTAAACAGGAATTTCGGCAAGCTTCCTCATATGGTGGTAGTTATGCATCGGGGGTACTGGTTGACAAAAAAGTGAGGTTACCTCTACGTGTCATAGGTTTCAACGTCGCAGATTTCAGAAAATTCCCTAAAGGATGTTATTTAAAAGTCCGTGGTACAGCTGTCACACCTACTGGTAAGTTTACAATTCTAACAATATTATATCTATAAAATATAAATGACTTTTTTCTTTATATTATTATTATTATATATATTATATTATATTATTTATATTATTATAGACATATTGAAGTCGTTTAATTTAGATATTACATGCATATTATATGTTCATAAATTTAATTTAAATTTTATGCAATTTTTTATATGATCATAGATGGACCAACTCAAATGCGAGTGGACTCATTAGATGACATTACCCGGGACAGTGATGTTATTCCATTAACACCAGATGAGCTTAGAGTAATGGGGATTACATCTCCGAAGAGGAAGTATGATTTCGACGATTCCGAAAACAAGAAGCGATTTGCCGAGTAATTCTTAGTTAAAGTAGCTCGATTTACAAGTACACAGTAAAAAATTTTTCTTTCAATAAATTTCATTCTAACTGCATGCATCAAGATTGTGTCAAAAGTTTTTAAAACTTTAAATCTTGCACACAAAAATTTATTCGATGAATTGGAAAATTTTTCACTGTGTACTAATTTTTTACTAATTTATTTACTAATTTTATTTTTATTGTGTTTCATAATTTTGAAACATATTTTCTTATGATTATTTTATTCTTATCTTTACATCAAAAAATTATGACTTAGTCATTAGCATAAATCTTATTCTTAAAGATAATTTAATTTTCAGTTGTTGTCTTATTACTATATTAAGACTAATAATATGTCAGTTTATTTTTTTATTTTTTCATAACTACACTTGATTCATTACTCATAGACAAAAATCATTAACGATATCTAATTATGAGTATTTACATCTTATATCTAATGTTAATAGATTTATAGATGATAGATAAAAAAATATTAGCACCATTGGGAAATTCTTATGTATATTTTACAAGTCATAAAGTATTATTAACTTAATCAGTCATCCTAATTTTAGAAAATATGAAAATATATGTATATGGATTCAACCCCTGGTGTCAATATTTTCGTTTAATATGAACAACTAATTTTTAATGAAGTGATAATAATTAGAATACTAATCAAATCTGTGAGATTAAATGTTAAGTTATATTAAAAATGTTAATAACTTCATTATTTATTATTAGATAAATAAGTGATATTAGATGATGAGTATTATTTGTTATCGGAGGATTATTAGTTGATAATGCGTGAAAAATATAATTAGACACATGCGTTAATGATCATATTAATTATTATGAAATTAAGTGTTTAAAAATAATAACAGTTTAATACGACCTAATATTACGTAATACTGAATCTGCCTTAAAGTAAATTATAATAATAATATAACAAGTATAAGACTTAAAATTTAACTTTTGTATTTTTAATATGTTTTCTTTAACAAAAAATTAACAATAAATATGTTCTTAAATCAAAAAATATTCGTACTTATTTATAATTTTGATTTGTTCTATGTTTTTAATAATTGAATAATAATTGTTTAATTATTGATTATAGTTTGTTCTAAAATTATTATTTTATTAATTTCACGTGTGGAATTTCTAAGTTAATTTTTTTATGAAATTAAACTAATGAAAAATTTTGTTTTTTTTTTTTCTTAATTTTACATGTGAAATTTTTTACGCATTTTTTTATATCATTCAATTATTATTAAAATCCAAAAAGTCAGTTTTAATATAATTAGAATTAGGATATAAAATAATAATTAAAGTAAAAGATGCGAATAATTGAAATAATATAATTTATTTAAATTGAATTTTTGTATTATATACAATACAACAATTTCTGAAATATATACTCTAGAATATATGTTCATTTACAATTTATTTTAAATCCATACAATTCAATAATAATTTAAATTACAGCAAATTGCCGTGTAACGCATCATCAACGACATCTATGATATTTTATGAGATATTACAAATTAATTATACTAGAAATTTGAATAGCGCTGCGTGCGCACCTAAATTTTGACCAATAATGAATCGTGGCCCATTTTTTGCTTTTTTGCGAGTTTCGACCTTTGACTAACTTCAAGACTTTCATGTATTTTAATTTAGAGGATACATTAATAGGTTAAACTTGGTTATTATCACATTTATTTGGACTAATTGTCAACAACTCGACAAAATCGAAAATATTATCACATTTATTTGGACTAATTGTCAACAACTCGACAAAATTGAAAATAATTTTAAATAATATATAACTATAAATTAAATTAACTACTATTTATCAGTCTGCGAGCTATTACTACATTCAAACCTGAAGGACTTACAATATTATAAATATAACATAATATAAAATATTGTAAATTATAAGGTACTTGACAAAATACTTATTTAATCGATATTCAATAAAAAATAATTATTGCACTAACTTTATTACTCTCTGATTTATTTTGCATCTATTACTACTAATTATTATTACTTTTGTTAAATTACTATATTATACTTTTGTTAAATTACTATATTATTTATAAAATTTTCAATGCATTGACACTTCATTTTTTGTTTTTCAGGTTACATTACTTGAAACAATTCCATAAAGCGAACAATTATAATTTCATCTTTGAGTGTATCAATCGTTTTTATAAACAATGTTAGAACTTTATATGCTTATTCAAAACTAAAGGGAAAAAATAATACGACTGTACATCGTCATATAGAATCTTCAGTCCCAATCTTAAGAAATCAATGGAAAATCTTTATAACAATTGACATGTTAATTATATTACTATTAAATTAACTAAATTTGAATCTTAAACCCCAACTTAACCATTACATAAAAATTTAACTTACATGAAAAATTATAACTACAACTAAAACTTTTATATTGAAAAACTACTATAACTATAACTAAAACTTCTATTTAAAAACTACTGTAACTATAACTACAACTTCAATATAACCTTACGACTTATCTATAATTATTTTAATCAAATTTACAGTAAAAATATAACAGTATACCTTTGAGATAATTTATGAAAATACTACTTAAACTACAACTACAATATAAATAATATATAAATATTAACTTACGATTTATCTTTAATAAAGTACTAAAAACTTTTATTAAACATTAACTTAACATTATTTGATAATTAAACTTGCAATAAACATATTATATAACAATAATCGAAACGTTTATTATAACATTACTACAAACATAACTACAATATAAATATTGACCTACGATTTATTTGTTTTAATAAATTAATTCAATTTTAAATAACTAAAATTTTTTAATTATTTATTTATTAATTAAACACTAACTTGAATATTATATCTGAATAATTGAAGTGACAATAAAAATATTATAACATTAATTAAAACGACATTTATTTAAATACTACCATAACGAAAACTACAGTAGAAAGAGTAACTTAGAATTTATCAATTCAAATAAATTATTCAATTTGAAAACATACATTCCCTAATTACAACAATTGTAGTATAATTGTATAATAATATAACGGATTTAAATAATAAAATTGACTACAACAAATAAGGAAGTCATACAAACATATATTCAACACAATAAGTTCAAAAACAAATTGTTAATAATAAATACAACTAACTATATCTTAATTATTAAAGTAAATTTAACTTTTGTACGAGCAAAATCTATTTTTTATACTTATAGTTTTCATTACATTACAAATAAGCTGCATTCTTTCTTTTTATTATTATTTGTTGTTTTAATTCACAGTTTAAATATTATTATTGAAAAATTTAAGTTTACTCAAATATACCTGGATATTGACAAACTTTCATATCTACGAATTTTTCGATGTCATAATAATATTATTTAATAATAAATAAAATTTATAATCTTATTAGATATTTTTTTCTATTTTTGATATGTATTAAAGTACTATAAATTATAGAAAATACAATTTGATTAATTAAAAGTTTAATACAATATTTTTTTTATCTTCAACAACTAACTCGATTGTTGTCAATAATGGGACGTCGTAAAATTATACGAACAGCAGAAGAAGAAGCAAACATTAAACGATTACGATGTGAAAAAGAAAAAGAACGTCATCGTAATAAACGTATTATCAAAAAAACCAATTCATCTAATCAATCCTCTCATATTATATCACCTTTACATAATTTAAGCAAACATTATTCTGTTATAAATAATAATTCAGAACATGTTACTACAACATCTCCTAATAATACTACTTCATATCATATTAATAATACTACTTCCTTGGATTCTGCTTCATATGATGTTGTCAACAATATTATAAATGTTCCTTCAACGTCAAGTAATGCATCGTTGTTTAGGTACCCAAAAAATGATAATCCGGTTTTTAATCATATGCATCACGTTCCTTCACAATTAGAGTCATGTATAACTGAAACAATCTCTACATCTAACGTACACTTTAATTTAAGTTCTGATCATGATTATTGTTCAACAATACATGAAAGTTCTTCAACGTCAATTTCTACATCATTTTTAGTATCAGCAGAATCAGAACAACGTCATTCGGAGAATAATCATGACTCTCCACCTTGTAATGAATCAACAAAATTTCGATACTTTCAATTTGATCATAATTACAGTCAACCTGGCGAAGAATTTCATGAGGAAACTTTTACTAATGATAACAATTTAAATCAAAATCAGCCGTTAGACCAAAGAAATGAAAATAACTTACTAACAACAAATAACAGTAATGAAATTCAAGAAAATTATATTGGAAATATGTCGGTTAAATGTTGCCATTGTAATGCAAAAACATTTTATTGCTGAAAAGTTACTAATAAATATAATTCTTTTAATGATTGTTGCCGTCATGGCGAAGTAGATTTAAACCAAAAAGATCCTCCAGCATTATTAAAATCATTATTTTCAGGAACTCACGAGAAATCACAAAATTTTTTCGATCGCATTAGAAATTTTAATAGTTCATTCTCATTTGCTTCTTTCAATGCTAACTTTACAAATCTTTCTTCTCTCAAAGAAGGGGGCCATATTGTTTTAAGATTCAGGGACAGATATATTATCAAGTAAACACCTCATTATATCCGTTGCCAAATGAATCTCCCAATTATGGACAATTATTTATTGTAGATTCTTCTGAAGCAGCAGAATATAGGTCGGAAAGAAATGTAGATTGCAACGTAGATCTTTTAAAAGAAATTGATTTGACTTTACGTGAACATAACGTTTTCGCAAAGTCATATCAAATGATGAAAGATGTGTTAAAAGAAAATTCTATAATTGATTTGGAAGGAAATACAGTTGAACCTGAATTAAATTTACTTTTTACATTAAAACCTGGAATGGATGCAAGGAGATATAATTTTCAAAGAGTAAATGAAGTTGCTGCAGTTTTTTTAACGACTGCAGATGGTGAAATTCCAGAATCATATGTTACAATTCAAAATAAAACAACTAAGTCGTTACAATTTTTAAGTACTATGGATCCTAATACTGACCCCTGGGTTTATCCTCTTTTTTATCCGTATGGTGAACAAGGTTGGCATGCTTCTATATCGTATAAAAATAAAACTAATAGAAGAGTAACTCGCGCTGATTATTATAAATATAAGTTAGCAATCAGAGATAACTTTAATGTTTTTTTAATGGGACGTCGTTTGTCACAACAGTGGATAGTTGATAGTTACGTTAAAATTGAAAGAGATAGATTAAATTATTGTAAATTTAATCAGAAGAAACTTCGAGCTGAATCATACCAAGGTTTAATAGATCATTTACAATTGCGAAATTCGAATAATAATACAAGCTCGAATATAGGAAAAATTATTGTCTTACCATCAAGTTTTACAGGTTCTCTACGAAATATGATGCAACATTATCAAGATGCAATGTCTATCGTTCGTACATTTGGAAAACCTGACTTATTTGTTACAATGACATGTAATCCAAAATGGCGTGAAATTACAGAAAACTTATTACCAGGACAAAGTGCTTCTGATAGACCTGATTTAGTTGCACGTGTATTTAACATTAAAAAAGATGCTTTAATTAATATGATAGTAAAACAGTCTATTCTCGGTACAGTCATTGCATACAATTGGGTAATAGAGTTTCAAAAACGCGGCTTACCTCATCTACATATGTTAATAATATTAATGAACGGTAGTAAAATAAAGACATGTGAACAAGTTGATAAATTAATTTCTGCAGAAATTCCGGATTCTGTAAATAATCCAATTCTATACGATATTGTAACAAAAAATATGCTTCACGGTCCTTGTGGAGATTGGTGTCTTATTAACGGGGTTTGTTCAAAAAAATTTCCTAAGAATTTTCGAAATGAAACAAACATGGATGAAAATGGATATCCACACTATCGCCGTGAAGATAAAGGAATAACAATTACACGAAACAATCATGTATTTGATAATCGACACGTAGTACCGTACAATCCAACCTTATTACAAACTTTCAATTGTCATATTAATGTAGAAATTGTATCCTCAGTCAGAGCAGTTAAATATTTATATAAGTATGTTTTCAAAGGTCATGATAAAGCAGCAATAACGATAAATGGTACTTTACCAAATACTACAGGAGAAACAAACGTGAACGATCATCATCCTTCTCGCAATGGAAATGATAGTAATATAAATGACCATAACGAAATTCGTAATTTCGTAGATGCTCGCTATGTTGGTCCTGTAGAAGCTGTTTGGCGAATTGTATCAAAAAATTTACAAGATAAAAGTCATTCAATAACCCGCTTACCGGTACACTTACCTAATCAACATAGTATTACCATTAATGATGATTGTGACGATATTGAACTTCAAGAAGCATTACAAAAACAATCAATGTTAATAGACTACTTCAAATTGAATGTACATGATCCTAATGCTTGGCAGTACACTTATAGTGACATACCACTTCATTATGTTTTTAAAAAAGATAATAATTCAAAAATTTCATGTTGGCAACCCCGCAAGAGACAATTCAACGTTATAGGACTAATGTATTCAATAAGCCCTACTCAAATTGAATTATTTCATCTTAGACTACTGTTAATTCACATTAAAGGTGCCACAAGTTTTGAGAATCTTAGAACAGTAAATGGAGTCATTTATGATACTTTTACAACTGCCTGTCTAGCAGCCGGACTCATTGAAGATGATCAAGAATGGCGAAGAACTTTATTGGAAGCAGTTATATGGATGATGCCGCGACAATTACGTTGTTTATTTGTACGTATATTAATTCACTGTCAACCACTTCAACCAAATGAATTATGGAATGAGTTCAAAGAAGCTATGTCAGAAGATTATAGTAGAAATTTAGGAATAGAAAAAGGAGAAAAAAAAGCCTACATATACATCAATTCAATGCTTAATCGTGAAGGGTACAGCCTTTCAGCATTTCCCGACATGCCACAAATTAACGAAATCGATATAGAAATAATTAACCAAGAACTATTACAAAATCATTCCCAAGGTAGTTCACAATCTTATTACAATCAACTTAATATTCAACAAAAAGAAGTAGTCGATCATGTAATGACATTAATTAACGATGAATCATTAAATACATATCCAAATTGTATTTACATTGACGGCCCTGGTGGTTCTGGAAAAACTTTTATTTATAAAACATTATGTCACATACTCAAAGACCAAAATAAAAATGTTTGTACTATGGCATATACAGGAATTGCAGCAACGCTCTTACCTAATGGAAAAACTGTACATAAAACGTTTGGTTTACCTGTACCAATGTTCTCAGATTCATCTTCACATATAAAACCGAATTCTAAACAAGGACAATATTTAAAAGAAACAAACGTTTTTATTTGGGATGAAGCACCAATGGCGCCCAGATACGCATTAGAAATAATAGACCGAACTTTACAACATATTATGAATAATAACATTCCTTTTGGTGGCAAACTAATGATTTTAGGAGGTGATTTTCGACAATTACTTCCAGTTCAGCCTAATGCAACTAGAAGTGAAATAATTAATCTTTCTATAAAATTTAGTTTTTTATGGAAGCATTTCCGTATATTTTCATTAACTCAAAATATGCGAGCATTACCGGAAGAGATTGAGTTTGTAAAGTTTTTGTTAAATATTGGTGATGGATCTTTAAATGACGCAAATGATGAAATAAATCTACCTGACACGTGTTATACATCAAATGATGAAAATATTGTAGAAAATATATACGGTAGAATAATCAGAGGTAAACGCTATGATGAACTTTCTACAGTAGTTATTTTATCGGCCAGAAATATAGACGTCGATGTGATTAATAAAAAAGTAATTGAACTTTTAGATATATCAACAGAAAAAATATATTCAGCTATTGACAGTACTGAAAATTGTGACGTCGGAAACATGGATGATGCTATTTTACCTGAATATTTAAATACTTTAAATCCCCCTAATTTTCCGCCATATGAGCTTCAATTACGTAAGTACTCAATAGTGATGTTAATCAGAAATTTAAATTTAAGTGAAGGTCTTTGTAACGGAACAAGATTAATTATTTTAGAGTTAGGAAACAATATTTTGAAGTGCAAAATTTTATCAGGTGACAAATTTGGAGATATTGTATTTATTAATAGAGTAACATAATATTGCGAAAATATATATCCTTTTTCGTTCAAAAGACGACAATTTCCCATTAAAGTAGCGTTCTGTATGACTATTAACAAAGCACAAGGTCAAACGTTTGTAAAAATTGGAGTTGATCTCACGAAAGATATTTTTAATCATGGTCAACTGTACGTTGCTTTTTCGCGAGTCAGGTGTTGGTCAGCTTTACAGGTGTATTTCACTCCTGAAAAGCAAGATAAAATTGTTAAAAACATTGT
Source organism: Cotesia glomerata (assembly GCF_020080835.1). NCBI lineage: Eukaryota > Metazoa > Arthropoda > Insecta > Hymenoptera > Braconidae > Cotesia > Cotesia glomerata. The sequence continues at coordinate 14,014,582 of NC_058162.1, forward strand.
TTATAAAGAAATTTTTTTATAAATTTTATTACTATGATAAAATGTTTTTTTTTTAAATTTAATTTCAACTACTTTTTTTTTTAATGAAGCGAAGTCATTATAAAAATGGTATTTATGTAAGCTTAATAGAATTATTTATCTCTTTGCATTAAAATCATAATTTATTTTATCCCATAAAATCTCAAGAAGATATTACGAATTATAAATTTTCTATTCCTATTAGTTTCTATAAATCGACTTTACAAAATATACTATTTTAATACTGAATAAATATTAAGTATAAAAAAAATTATATACAATTATTAACAATATTATAAATAAAAATGTTCTAATATAATTAATTATTATAATTATATATTATAATTTTATATGATGATTTTTATATACAAACATTTGATTGTGCGAAGTCTCGCGCCGTGGATCTCACGCTCCTGAGTTGGACTCGCTATCCGTTTTTTTCTTTCAAACTTATTGAATAAAAAAATACAGTATAATGTCAGTAGAAAACGAAAATTAAAAAACTTTTCTAAATGTTACCAAACTTGAAGAAAATTAATACATATTTATATTTAAAATAAAAGTTTTAGATGCTAAGTATCATTTACATTTTCGCAAATTATAATTATCTATATATTAAAACTTTTTAATTTTGACTTAATTGTTCATTTATTGTTGTAAGTTAACATTACATACTATATTTTATTAGAAATAGTGATATCAAAAAAGAAAATAAAATAATTGAAAAATTTTAAATCAACAAAAAGTTAGAGCATAAAAAAACTCGAATAAAAATAAATTATGCTTATTTGGTGAACATGATATACTAAGTTAGATAAAATGCATGAACATCAATCATGCAAAATTTTTTTTTTAAATCTTTTCATTCTTTGTTGATTTTAATAAAATTTGTTTATTTATCTATATTTAATTTTTTTTAGATTTCACTATTTTTTATCAAGATAACAATTTTTTTTTTACTTTTACCTCAAAAGTAGAACATGTACTTAGCAGCACATTTTATAGTGAAACTGTTTTTAGGCAGATTTCGTTATTTTTCGTAAAAATTACAATTTCTACTATTTTTTCATTGACAGTTAAAAACGTATCCTTCCCAGCAAACTCAAAAGTAACACTACTTTTTAACGAATATATCTTTCTAAATACAGCTATACAACAGCTGATGTTACATTCAATGTTTATTTTTTTTTTTTTTTTTTTTTTTAGTTAATAATTAATTTCATCGATAGCGTCAAAGACAAATTAATTTTATTCCAAACACAAAGACTAAATTATAGGAATATAGCCGTAACTATATACCTTATTAGTATTTGTATACCGCTGTAAGGTCGTTATCATGTATAACTTACTTAGTATTTTAATTTAAATATATTACAACATGATTGAAAAGATACAAAAAAAATTCATAACAATTTATAAAATTAAAATGAACCCACGTGATCATAATCATAACTATATTATTATTATTAGTTGTTACGATATATGACTCACCCTCTAATTTGGTAGTAACCGAAATGTGATGGTAAGTAAAGGTGCGTTCCACTAAGCGCTCAAAACGATCGCGCGCTACGTGTATTTTGGTCGTTTTTAACGCTTAGTTGAACGCACCCTAAGTCACGTAATGAAACTTGACTTTTACATTTACAACTTGACTATTACATTTAACTTTTACTTACACAATTTAGCTGACATTACAAATTTTTTAATTTCTCCTTTTGCATCAAAAAATTTATAATATCACAAAACGTGCACAAGCGTTTTTAAATTTTTTATCATTAAAATAGTATTCAAAAAATTGTTAAAAAGATATGAGATTTTAAAAGAACCAGACATTAGGCATAAGAAAAATTATAAGAAATTGCTTAAATATTAATATCACTCGCGCGCTTGCGCGCGCAAATTATTCCTAGTGTGTTTATATCGTAAAAAAATATAATATAAATATTGCTAATAATGACGCTTTTGTTTATTACTGTTTAACTTAAATAATTTTTTAATTTTATTCATTCGATGCAAAATTTTTCAGACGCAGATGATTCAACAGCGGCGAAGTGCTGACGGAAAAAAACATATTCGGACTGTTCTAGGATATATTTTAACGGATGACTTCTGTTGCAAATTATCCTGGAGTGGTCAAAAAAAAACCATAAAGGTAGAAGATATGTCATTTGTGAAGTATTTAAGAGGTAAGCACTCAATTCTAAGCTGAAATAACTTGGAATTTATTTCTGTGAGAAGATATATTTAAGTATTTGTTTAAAAACTATGTAGTGTTTTTCACCAAGATGTATTTACTTTCTTTAAAAAACGTAAAAAAAAATTCTGTATAAATCTATCTATATACGATTATTTATTATTTCTAGAAACGGTGGCTGCTTCCAACTCACGATGTTCCCTTGATGATTGCAAGCTAGCAATTATGTCTTGGCTGCAACATGCGAGTGATCGAGTCAAAAAATCTAGTAACAAACACAGCGCTCAATAATTTTTCAATTTTTTTTTTCTTAATATTAAAGTGTTATTAGTTATTCTATTTTTCATACATTTGATAGCATTTTAGATATATTATAAAATAATATAACTTACGTTCATCGTTATACATAATTATTAAAATAAATATAATTTACGTTCATTGCAATATGATTATTAAAATAAATAAATTTGAGTTTCATTTAGAACAAATCGTTTAAATTCTTTAAATTTGTCCAGTACCTGTATCGGTTTTGGATATTTTATTTAAAAGAGAATTTTCTGTAATTATTTTTTGACATTTCTAATACGTACATGATTTTGTTATTATTGTGAATTTACTTATAGCTTTTTTAACAAAATAGTTAAAATATTTAAGAGATTTAATAAAAGGAGTTATATTTCGGAGATTCAAAAATTTATATAAAATATCAATAATCGACACATTTACCCTACTAATTGACATCGGGAAAACGAATTCCAAAAGAAATCATATTTGAGACTTCTTAGGTATGAATTCTTTTTAACGTCATTTTTAAGAACTCCAAAAAATAATTCATTAAGAACTCTTCTTGTGAGTTCAGTTAAGAGAGCTCATTAGTTATTCATTTTTGTGAGTTCAAAAAAAAAAGATCCTTAAGAGCTCTTTTTGATGAGGTCCTAATGTCTACGTTAGGTGGCACATTCGACTTCTTCAGGAGGTCTTAAAAACGTCTTTTAGACGTAAGATCTGACGTCCAAATCATAAATCTGAGTTCATACGGACTGACTTGGTACGTCATTTTGCTATCTGGGTTTTAACATGTTTGAGTTGACAAATGATCAATTTTACTAATAATGATTAATATTTCATTGATTAATCGATATGAATGCTCCATCGATACTATTTCTTTTCTCTTAAGTCAACCTGTGAATTATTTTGATAAAAATAATTACTATTTTATCCATTAGCCAGAATAAAGCAGCTGTCAAACATCGTTTGACCGCTTTGAGTTTATAATTCATCAATTTTACTAATAGTTATTAACTCTTTATCAACTTACCGAAATATATGAGCAATCAATAGTCTCACGTTTCTCCTGAGTCGACCTATGACTTAATCTTATGATAATAATTAATATTTAATCAATCAAACGAAATAAATGGGCCATCGATACATTTTTGACTTCCTTTAGTCAACCTGTGGATTATTTTGATGAAAAAAATTACTATTTTATACATAAACCGGAATCAATCAGCTGTTGAACGTCTTTTAACACGTCCGAGATGATAATTTATTAATTTGACGAATAATGATTAATATTTCATTAATTAACCAAAATATATTGTCCATCGATACTTTTTCGTTTTTCTTCAGCCAACCTGTGACTTATTTCGATAATAATGAATACTATTTCATCTATTAGCCAGAAAAAATTGGCTGTTAAACATCTTTTGACCCGTCCGAGTTGATAATTCATTAATTTTATGAATAATAATTAAAATTTCATCAATTAACTGAAATAAATAAAACATCGATACTCTCTCGATTCTTCTAAGTCAACCTTTGACTTATTTTAATAATAATAATTAATAATTTATTAATTAACTGAAATTAATAGGCCACCGATATTTTCTCGTTTCCTTTGAGTGAACAAATGATTTATTTTGATAATATAACTACTATTTTAACGTTAGCCGAAATAAATAAGCTGTTTATCATCTTTTGTAACAACCCAGTTGATAATTCATTGATTTCACGAATAATAATTAATATTTTACTAATTAACCGAAATAAATAGTCCATCGATACTCGCTCGTTTTTCTTGATAAATCCTGTGACTCATTTCGATAATAATAATTACTATTCTATGCATTAGCCGGAATAAATCAGCTGTTAAACATTTTTTGACCCGTTCGAGTTGATATTTTATTAATTTTACTGATAGCAATTTATATTTTATCAATTTACCCAAATAAATACTTCATCGATACTCTTTTGTTTTATTTGTGTCTAACTGTGATTTATTTTGATAATAATAATTACTATTCTATCTATTAGCCGGAATAAATCAGCTGATCAACATCTTTTGACCCAACCTAGTTGATAATTCATCAATTTTACTAATAATAATCAATAATTTATCAATTAACCTGAATAAATAAACCATCAATACTCTTTTATTTTCCTTGAGTCAACCTATGACCTATTTTAATAATAATAATTTCTATTTTATTGATTAGCCGGAATTAAGCAGCTGTCAAACATCGTTTTCCCTATTCGAGTTGATATTTCATTAATTTTACTAATAAGTATTAATTCTTTGTCAATTAACCGAAATTAATGAGCCATCAATAGTCTCACGTTTCTCCTAAGCTGACCTATGACTTATTCTTATAATAATAATTAATATTTTATCAATTAAACAAAATAAATAGGCCAACGATACACTCTTGATTCCCTTAAGTCAACCTGTTAATTGTTTTAATAAAAATTATTACGATTTTATACATAAGCCGGCATTAATCAGCTGTTAAACATCTTTTAACACGTCCGAGTAGATAATTTATCAAATTGACTAATAATAATCAATATTTCATCAATTAACCGAAATAAATTCGCTATTGATACTCTTTCATTTTTCTCGAGTCAACCTGTGACTTATTTCGATAATAATGAATACTATTTCATCTATTAGCGTGAATAAATTAGCTGTTAAACATCGTTTGACCCGTCCATGTTCATAATTCATTTATTTGACTAATAATAATCAATATTTCAATAATTAACCAAAATAAATGAGCCATCGATACTCTCTTGATTCTTCTAAGTCAACCTACAACTTATTTTAATAATGATAATTAATATTTTATTAATTAACCGAAATAATTAGACCAGCGATTATTTGTCGTTTCCCTTGAGTGGACAAGTGATTTAGTTTGATAATATAACTACTATTCTAACGTTAGCCGGAATAAATCAGTTGTTTAACATTTTTTGACTCGTCCGAGTTGACAATTTATTAATTTTACTGATAATAATTAATATTTTATTGATTAACCGAAATAAATTTGCCATCGATACTCTTCCGTCTTCTTTGAGTCAACCTGTGACTTATTTTGATAATAATAATTAATATTTTATGCATTAGCCAGAATAAATCAGCTGTTAAACATCTTTCGACCCGTCCGAGTTGATAATTTATTACTTTTATTAATAGTTATTAATTCTTTATCAACTAACCGTAATTAATGAGCCATCGATAGTCTCACGTTTCTTTTGAGTAGACCTATGACTTATTCTTATAACAATAATTAATATTTTATCAATTAAACGAAATAAATGAGCCATCGATACACTCGATTCCCTTAAGTCAACCTGTGAACAGTTTTGATAAAAATAGTTACCATTTTATACATAAGCCGGTGTTAATCTGTAACGGGGTGGTTAGCCCTGTCCAATTGGTCACCCCTTTCCTCTTTGAAAAGGGCGCCACTGGGATTTTATACTTGGTGTCGCAGAAACCGGGGAGCATGAGAAGGAAAGATCGGGTCGTGAGAAGTTGAGAAAGGCTGTAAAAGTAATGCTGAGAAACAATTATTAATAATTAACAATTCAATTATTTATTTAATATAAACAATTTAATTCTAACAAAATTTCTTAAAATATTGCCCTTAAAATTAACCTATCAATCACTAAATTTGAGAACCTCTCACTTACGCAGGCACTCGCCAAAACTTACAACTAAATATCATTAAATTCTTTTAAACATAGATCATTACGCATCTATCTTCTTAATTTCTTAACTCAACATAGACCATTACGCATCTATCTTCTTAATTTCCTCATTCACTTTTAGACCATTACGCGTCTATCTTCAATTTCTTAACTCAACATAGACCATTACGCATCTATCTTCAATTTCTTAACTCAACATAGACAATTACGCATCTATCTTCAATTTCTAATTCAATCATAGACCATTACGCATCTAGATTCTTAATTTCTTAATAACAAACAACATATTTTACCCAATAAAAACTTCTTAATTATTCAATTATCTGAACTAATTTCACATAAACAACCTCGTCTACCTGACGGAATACCATATAATACCATAATTACCTAACTTCCATATAAAATCGTCCACCGACGCTAACTTCATTCTATAGAGTTCTTTACTTTATTCATATATCTTAATTACCAATAAAACTGAATCTCAAAACTTCGCATTTTCCAAAATTACCAAAATTACGCCTAACAATTACTTAACACAAAATTCCGACCTTCGATTAATTCATTAAATTCATTAATACATCTTCTTAACTAAATTCATTTCCAACTCACTAAATTTTCTACTCAAGTTATCAATCAATTTATTCTACTAAACCCACTGATTTATTTCATTTCTTGATCTCCACTAAATAATCTTTAACAAAGTTCACTACATAATTTTCTTAACAAGTTCGGTAATCAATTTTCTAAATTCACTAAATTTCTCAATAAATACATTCGCTAAATTAACTAAATTAATTAAATTTAGCCCACCGGCCTAAATCTAATTTAACAAAATTTCTTAAATTCAACTCTGAAATTCTAAAACGTCTCAACAAAATCACCACCGTGGAGCATTATAGAATGACCTTCACTAACTTAATTTCAATTCTTAATTCTCCTTAAATAAATTCTAGGCGATATTTCTTAATTAATTTCTGTCTCGAAAATTCTTAACTAAAATTAATTTATCATAGCCAACAGGCCTATAATAAATTACTTATAAATTCTTTACCAATAAATTAACAACTTATCCATTAAATATAAAAGTCCAGCGACAAAACTAACTACTTGACCTTGACGATAGAAACTAAAGTACGAATTTGCTAATACAAAGATGACCGCTCAAGAAATTAAATTTAATTATTTTGGCCTCTTAATTAAATTATTAATTTATTTGGCCTAAAATAACTCAGAATACCTGACAACTGAAACCGGTACTCCAGCGATGAAATCTTTTCCCAGTAGAATGAAAATGACGGGATCAGCTCCACTGTGCCTGCTGACTTCCAAAGTTCCAGAAACTCGTGTCTCCAAATTACACCCAGCTCCCAATCTTATCCTCGATCAATTTATCCTAGAAATTCCAGTAAATAAATATTTCGAATAAGACGAAGATCGTCAGCCAAATGGCTTAACGACAAGTAATTTTTAACAAAATACCAGACAATAAAAATTAATCGCTTCGTTCCATTCGTGAAGCCTTAAGAAATCAACTACTTACTTGTCTCAGAAAAATATCCCACGCTGGAACACAGTCACCCAACGTACTCGCAAAATTTTAGCGCAAAAAAGAGAGTCTTGACACAACACCCGGCGTTTTTATAACCTCTCCTCGTGCTCTCCAACTTTCCTATCTTCGCTCCCGCGCTTTATTTTCCGGGGACTGTAGTGGGGACTTTCGATTAGCACGCCCGGTGACAAGTCGGAACTACTTGTCAAAAATCGAAAGGTAAGGGAAAGCCCTGACCTACCGTGCGTTAATTAAGTGGTCGATAATGACCCCGGGAAGTTCGATTTTCCCTGTTACAAATCAGCTGTTGAACATCTTTTGACCCGTCCGAGTTGATAATTCATTGATTTTACTGATAATAATAAATATATTATCAATTAACCGAAATAAATAGTCCATCGATACTCTTTTGTTTTTCTTGAGTCAAACTGTGACTCATTTTGATGATAATAATTACTATTTTATGCATAAGCCGGAATAAATCAGCTGTTAAACATTTTTGGACCCGTCCGAGTTGATAATTCATTGATTTTGCTAATAATAATAAATATATCATTAATTAACCGAAATAAATAGGCCATCAATACTCTCTTGTTTTTCTTGAGACAAGCTGTGACTTATTTCGATAATAATGAATACTATTTTATCAATTCGCCGGAATAAATTAGCTATTATACATCTTTTGACCCGTCTGAGTTAATAATTTATTAACTTTACTAATAATGATTCATATTTCATTAATCAACCGAAATGAATGAGGCATCGATACTCTTTTGATTCTTCTAAGTCAACCTATGACTTATTTTGATAATAATAATTAATGTTTTATCAATTAATCGAAATAAATAGGCCACTGATACGTTCTCGTTTCCCTTGAGTGAACCAGTGATTTATTTTGATAATATAACTACTATTATAACGTTAGTCGGAATAAATCCGCTCCCGAGACAAAAGTAAAAATTTATTATGAGCCTCTGCAACCTACTCGAGGAGTTATAGGCTGAAATTATGATTTTAGATTTTTTCAAATACGATGACGCGTATATCAGAACTATAATTTTTGCCTACAAATGGTATTTTTGTCCGCTTTCACCAATCTTAGGCTGAAATTACAGTTTTAAAAACATTAATTGAGCCTACTGAGTCTACATTTCTACCTCAAAAAAGATTCTTATTGGTTAACAGGATATAGGCGAGGGGAAAGAAAGGAAAGGGGAATGGGTTCAAATAAAAATGGCTGCCGTTGGCGAGATAAATTTGAAATTAATTAATTCCAATAAAATTTTTAGCTGTTTATTTTTTATTGGAAATTAAAAAGACAAATTCAACACACTGATTTCTTAAAATAGTAATAATTTACCTATGTTTTCAACAGAGCATTTTTAAGTGTTATAAATATCTATAATAAACAGTCTCAAGGTCATTAAAAATACTACCTATCTAAATTAGACAATCATGCTAAATAACCATATAAATATTCCTTTAAATTTTAAACGTTTTCTTAATTAAATCATAAATCATTGTAATTTTTTTGTTCATCAGTTATTATAATATGAGAATAGTTTTGTTGCTGGTCAATATTTTCATGACTGGAGTACATGAATACGTTATTTCTTTCATCAGAATCACTCGTATCCATACATGGCCATTGAAATTTACTTTTACCCGGAACAGGTGAGTAATTATTGTCAAATATATTTTGATGAAGAGTACTTACAGGAAAAATTTATTGGTACTCATAATTAAAATGTTGATCCTGGTAAGAAGCTGATGAATATGATGAATACGGATAACATTGCTGAACATTTGATGAATCGTATTGGCGAGGCATCAACAATGAATCAGTTGATGATTGTGTAGGTCGTAAACCGAAATCGTGGTCATATCTAGGGTCTGGGTTGACCTGCTGAATGCTCGAGGAATCATGTTGGTTAAATATCAACGGTGAAGCAGTTGATGGTGTTGAATCTGAATCTTGATTGGAAGCAGCTCTAGAGTCTCGGTTCATGGATCCAATTTTGGGTGGATATAGCTGTTTTGATCCAGGCGATAAAGGATTTAAACTGCATTTTTGGACGCTGGTACCAGTAGTTATAGTTGTTTTGCTGGCTAATATAAAGTTTTTATTTTTTCTTTTATTGGATGCAATTTTATTTATGTGCTGAATAAATTCTTTTTCTGTAATTAATTCTTTAGAACGGCTATTAGCTCATGCTAAAAACAAAGAAAAAAAAGTTCCATCAGTATAAACTCCCAATTTTTCAATAAAAATATAAAATTATAAAAAAATTTTTTCGGCTTCATTACTTACTATATAATGCATCTAATAATTGAGAATTAATAGGTGTCCGTGATGTTACGTTGCCTTTGGCACAAAAATTACCTACATTTCTGCCGTGAATCTGTATCAATGCTTCTCTAACTAAATTCTTCCAATCTGATAAATTCGAATTCCCACTCTTTTCTGTTCGCTTCTCAATATAAGCAATTGCAGACTTTGGAAAAAAAATGTTATGTTCTTCTGAAATTCGGGCCTGCAAATAAAAATTTTAATGTTGAATAAGTATTAAGTACATAATATCAAATATAATTATACCTTTGTAGCTCCAGGTATTAAAAAACTATTACGTGATTCCTGAAAGCAAACATTTGGAATTTAGTACACCAAAAAATTATCCTATTGGTCTTGAGAGTAATTGTAAATAAAAGTAAGTTTTTATTTTACCGAATTCATCAAACTTAAATGATTATCCGAATTGTGATGCCATTTGTCTTCTTTTTCAACTGCAGAAATGACCTTTTGGAAGAATTGTAGTTCAAGCTCAGAAACTTAAAGGAAATATAAAATATTTAGTAAAATCATATTCAATTTACTGAAAGTATATCACATAAATTTATTATATAAAGTAAGAGTACTTATTTCCCGTGATTTATTGTTTGACAATTTAGCCACTCGTTTATTGGCTATCAAGCTGGTTATTTCGTTCGTGTCATCATGCTTGGAAATTTTTTCTTTTGATTTCAACAATATCCATTCTAAAAAAAACATTAAAGAGAGCAAACTTTGAAACGAAATTATCTAACAAGTTATATCAAGTCGGTTTAACTTAATATAGAAGCTGTATAATATTTTAAGATATAAATGGTTTAAAATGGGATGAATCGAAATGAATAATTAAATTAAAAGTCTCCGGAAAATTCAAATTTTTAAAACTAATGTTTGATTATTAAACATATTAATTTTTTAAGCCTATGGCAACATTGAAGTAAAAAATTTTTTAAATACTCACGAAAAATTCCTTCATAGATGTCATGGTCAATTGGCGGACGTGAGTTTTTATTTCGACCAATAGCACTATAATTTGCAATGCTATTTCCATAGATTTCCATCAAAGCTAGTTTCAATATTTTCTTCCAATCAATCACACCTGTTTCTGTTACAGCACTTTGTTCAATGCTTTCAATCAATTTAATGGGGAAATAAATGTGACAATTCGGAGAAATTTCTTTCTGAAATTAAATTCGTCGACTTTTACGATTGTTTAATTTACATTGAAGACGAATAAAATGAATTAAGAAAACTTATTAGATACTTATTCCAAATAAAAACTTAAATACTATACCTTATTTTCTCCATTTACCTTAAAGCTTTATATCATCTATAAAATAACAAAAAAAAATAAATAAATTATGAATCAGTAGCTTATGTATTAAGAAAGAAAGAAAAACAATTATAACTGTAATACAACAGCAATATACTTGGTAAAAAGGGAAAATACCTTTGACATTTTCGTATTCTGATATTGATACGCTGCAGATAAGCCAGCGTAAATTTGTTTCAAAAATTTTTTATTTTCTCCACTAGCAGTATAAATATAAACAAAAATAATTATGTTTTGCTCAAAAAATAATTACAATTATAATAATAAAGAATGCAAAATGCCTATATATGAATATATATAAACATTACCTGTCACCGGCAAAAAGGTGTGTAACGCTCCCATGTCTTCAGTGTCAGAAACTAGTACTTCAATATCTTCAGTAACTTTTTTACTTTCATTATTTACTTGTTCCTGATTTTTAACAAATTTTTGTACTCCGGACGTCGAAGATAGTATATTATTATGATTAATATGATAAGGTTCATCAGTTTCAATGAGTGAGCTCTGATCATTCTTAGAATTATTCACACTAGATTGATTTGATTGTAGCAAATCAATCTCAGTAAGGTTTGATTGCTCACTGTTATTTAACTGAGGACCAATTTTAATAACTGGCTTTTCTATTATCATAGAAGGTGTACTTGTTTTTTGATTTTTCGAATTACATCCATTGAGTTCAAATAATGGTTTTTTTTTTGGAAATGTTGTGTTCTAGACTAGTCTTTTGGATTTTGCTAGCTTTATTTCCTACTTTAAGTTCTTCTTGTAATAATCTTTTTTTTATCAAGAACTGATCTAAAAAAAGCTTTTGTTGTATCGTCGCAAATATTGCCATCCTCATCAAGTTCATTATTTTCCAATTGATTTTTGTCACCTGTGTTAAAATTTAAGATATATTAAATATATGTAATTAAATTATCAACGAAATGCCAACAGAGACCTACATTACAGCAAAGTATGATACTAAAATCAACAGACATCTGGTAATTTTTTAGATTTTTATAAAAAGTCAATTATAAAATATTTTTAATGAATATGCACTTGTTATTATTTTTGATTTATTTTAATAAAATTGTAATGGAATTATTTATTCTAATTTTAATTAATTTAATTATTCTAATTTATTGTAATAAAAAATAAGTTACAAAAAAAATACTTTGAATAAATATGCACTTGTAATTATTTTTAATTTATTCTAATAAAATTTTAATTTAATTATTTAGTTTAATTTTTATTAATTTAATTATTTTTATTTATTCAAATAAAAAAACAGTTATAAGAAAAATATTTTTGAAAAATATGCACTTGTAATTATTTTTTATTTCTAGATGTGGAATTTTTTATAAAAATTTTTCATAATATTTTTTCATAGTTGTAGAAATAAAAAAAAAATTGGCAGATGTCTGTTAATTCCAGTATCATAAAAATATAATTTCACAAAGAGACTAATTCAAATTTTTTAATTAAATACATTAAAATATATTCATACTTACTGCCAAGTTCGAGAATTTTCACGTCAAATCGTTGACTAATTAACGTGCTAGGGTCGTCCCAAATAATTTTAACGACATTACCTTTCTTCCTCCGAGTTTTAGGTAACTTCGATGTCTTAACAACGAATCTCTCTCTTGTACTAATAAACCATATTAGAGCATAAGTGAATTCCTGCATTTTCTGTTTTGTTGGGGGCATTGTGATTTTAAAAATATTATTTAACCCATTTAAGTATCAAGAAGGAACTGGGACACAAACAATATTAGACTCAATCTTATCGAATATGACCGTCCATAGAAATGTTTACAATCTTTACCTCCACCGTGACCGATTTCCGTTGTATTTCATAAAAATATAAAAATAATTATGCAATTAGCTAATAATATGCGGGAAATTTAAAAACTTATAAACTCTAAGATTTACTGACCAATAAAATAGTAGCTTTAGAAAACTGCATTTTTTAACGCTTCGTGGCGTCATCGTCAAAATTTTAACCTATGTATGTGGGTATGCGTGAATGCGTGTCGGGTTTGTTAGTGTGTATTTGCATCGACATTTGTTTGTGGATAGTACATAACCTTTTAGTGAGTTCAATAAGTAATCAAAGCTATTGAAAGTATAAATGACAGTTTATATTAACTTATAATTTAAAAATATAAATTGCTATAAATATTTAAATATTAGTCACAGAAAATTTATCGCAGCACGTAATTATAAACAAAAATGTCGAACAAGAATTTTCATGATTTATCTAAACGAAGAAAGAGAGACTACCTCAATAGTATTTATACAGGGTGTCCCAGAAGTAACGGACGGCCTTGAAGCACCTGATAGAAAATTAAATTCTGAGACGAAAAGTCCTCAGCCATTTTTTAATCAGACCCATAGATAATTAATTATTAATTAAAAACAGTAGCCAATCAGGAGCGAGCTTTAGCGGTAAGGCATCGGAACGGTAAGTAGTAGGGAACGGTGCGAGCGAGACGCGAGAGATAGACTGATGAGTAGACTTGAACTGCAGCTCGCGAGATTGGAATAGCATACAAAATGAAATAAAAATGTGTGTGTGTGTGTGTGTGTGTGTGTGTGTGTGTATGTGTGTGGCCGTGTCTAATTGTGTGCTTATGTGCGTCTGTGTGCGCGCCCGCGTGTGTAGGTGTAATTTATCGTATGAGGATGTAATTTTCTTGTGTGTGCTAATAATTACGGATAAGTGTGATCGTTCAGGAGTGTGTGCGGGAGTTTTTGCGTGTGTGCGGGTGTGTTTGTGTGTGTATGTGCGTCTGTGTGTGCACCCGTTTGTGCAGGTGTAATTTTTTGTGTGTAAGTGTAATTTTTTTTTGTGTGCCGATAATTATGGATGCGTGTAATCATACGTAAGTGTGTTTGGGTGTGTTTGTGTGTGTTTATGTGCGTCTTTGTGTGCACCCATGTGTGTAGGTGTAATTTTTTTTTATGTCGATGTAATTTTTTTGATCGTACTGATAATTACGGATGCGTGTTATCGTACGTGTGTGTGCAGGTGTATTTGTGTGTGTTTATGTGCGTCTGTGTGTGCACCCATGTGTGTAAGTGTAATTTATCGTATGTGGATGTAATTATCTTGTTTGTGCTAATAATTACGGATAAGTGTGATCGTTTGGAAGTGTGTGCGGGAGTTTTTGCGTGTGTGCGGGTGTATTTGTGTGTGTATGTGCGTTAGAATGTGCAACCGTGTGTGTAAATGTAATTTTTTGTACGTGGATGTAATTTTTTGGGAGTACCAATATTCAGAGATGTGTGATCATACATGTGTGTGTGTGCGGGTGTGTTTGTGTGTGTTTATGTGCGTCTGTGTGCGCACCCGTTTGTGTAGGTGTAATTCTTTGTATGTGAATGTAATTTTTTTGCGAGTACCGATAATCGGAGATGTGTGTCGTACGTGTGTGTGTGTGTGTGTGTGTGTGTGTGTGTGTGTGTTTGTGTGTGGTTATGTGCGTCTGTGTGTGCACCCATGTGTGTGGATGTAATTTTTTGTATGCAGGTATAATTTTTTTTTGTGTACTGATAATCAGAGATGTGTGTTCGTACATGTGTGTGAGTGTGTGCGGGTGTGTTTATGTGCGTCTATGGCAGCACCCATGTGTGTAGGTGTAATTTTTTGTACGTAGATGTAATTTTTTTGTGAGTACCAATAATCAGAGATGTTTGATCGTACGTGTGTGTGTGTGTGTGTGTGTGTGCGTGTGTGTGTGTGTGTGTATGTGTATGTGTGTGCGTATGTGCGTCTGTATGTGCACCCATGTGTGTAGGTATAATTTTTTTATGTAGGTGTAACTTTTTTGTGTGCCGATAATTACAGATGCGTGTAATCGTATGTGTATGTGTGCAGGTGTGTGTGTGTGTGCGGGTCTGTTTGTGTGTGTTTGTGTGTGTCTATGTTCGTCAATGTGTCCACCCGATTGTGTGTGTGTCAATTTTTGTATGTGAATGTAATTTTTCTGCAAGCACTGATCTTCTCAGATGTATGATCGTACGTGTGTGTGTGTGCGGGGGTGTTTGTGTGTGTTTGCTTGTGTGTATTTTGTTCGGGTGCGTTTGTATGTTTTTATGTGTGTTTGTGTGTGAAACCCAAATTTGTAGGTGTAATTTCTCGTAAGTAGATGTCATTTTTCGCGTGTGCTGAGAATTACGGATACGTGTCGTCGTTCGGAAGTGTGTCCGGATTTATTCGTGTGTGCGTGGGGGGTGTTTGTGTGTAGGTATGTGTGTCTGTGTGTGTACCCGTGTGTGTAGGTGTAACGTGTGACCGTGTGACCGTGTTTTTTTTTTTTTTTTTTTTTTTTTTTTTTGTAGGGGGGGAATCCTTTTTACGGATTCTAGGCATAGCTGTTTGGCCTGGATATGTGGCGACTCGACGCAGCGTCATACTAACTCGACACTAACGCCCCTACCCACTAAACCCTAAACCCCTTTCTCTTCTATCCTCTGATCCCCCATGGTACCGCCGTAAGGCATTTCTTCGCGGGGGGAGGAATTAGCTGCCGCTCTTCCTTCTGGTGGCTAAGATGTTTTTTATTTCTATCTCCCTTCTAGTTTCTGTTTTCTGCTCTTTTTCTCTCGATGGACCGCAACTCTGTAAGCACTTCAGTGGCAAAGGTGCTCGTGGCGTTCCAGACAGCTTCTGATGACAGCATTTCTTCTACTATTGTCTCCGGTTGAATTCTCTTTTTTAGAATCTTCTCTAATTCATCGCGCTGTTGGTTAAAACGAGGACATGCAAAGATCACGTGCTCCACGTCTTCAGCGACACCTGGGCAGGATGGGCACTCCGGAGAATCGTCGTGCTTAAAGCGGTGAAGATAGGCTCGGAAGCAGCCGTGTCCTGACAACATCTGCGTAAGGTAGTAGTTAACCTCTCCATGACTCCGGTTCAGCCAGTCGTCGATCCTCGGTATAAGACGATACGTCCACTTTGCTTTTTCTGCAGCGTCCCACTGGAGCTGCCATCGGTCGAAGCTGTTTTGCCGTTCTTCAGTTCTGAGCTCTTCCGCGCTTAGTGTAGTTGACCTTTACGATGATAAAGGTTCCGTCTTTCCTCAGCGAGGACTCTGAGAGGCAGAGTTCCGGAAATAACGCACACTGCTTCCTCGGATATTGTGCGGAAGGCGCTGGCGACTCTTAAGGCACACCGTCGGTATACTGGTCCAGCCTTCCTCCATGATTCTTGCATCTCGAGAGCGTTGGTCCAAATAGATATACCATATGTAAGCACCGATGTGACTACAGATGATAACAGTACCCTTCTGCTCTGCTTTGGCCCTCCGATGTTCGGCATCAGTCGTGCTAGACTTGTTCCCACTGCTGACGCCTTGGCACTGACGTGTTCTACCTGCTGCTTAAAGTTGAGTCGGGCATCAAGCATCACTCCTAAATATCGAATATAAGGTTGTGATGTGATTTCTTGTTCGGCGACTTTCAGCTTAATTGTCTCTACCACTTTCCTGCTGGTAATAAGCACTGCCTCAGTTTTGTGTTGCGCCAGTTGCAGGTTCACTGCGTCCATCCACCGGTTAACGCGCTCGAAAGTGAGATCGAACACATGGTTTATCTCGTCAAGATGTTTGGCAACGATCACTACGGCTACGTCGTCTGCATATGCTACGAGTTCCGTGTGACCGTGTGACCGTGTGTGTGTGTGTGTGTGTGTGTGTGTGTGTGTGTGTGTGTGTGTGTGTGTGTGTGTGTGTGTGAGTGTGAGTGTGTGTATGTGTGTGTGTGTTTGTCTGTTGGAGTTATTTTGTGTACTTTGGCTCGGAATTGTGCAATAATTAATCGGTCAATTGATAAAGAAAATTAAAAAAACGGTAGTCCCTGAAGGCCATTCCTGCAACTTCCCGCTCATTCCACACCTACATTGAAGAAAAAATTAACTTGAAAAATGAGAAATTTCTCTTTTAAAAAATTTTTATACTAAAATCTAAAAGATGAAATTCTTCAAAATTATTTACTTGTCTTAAGTTAATTTCTTTCTCTGTTTATTAGGTGCTTAAAATTGCACTAATGATGCTTTTAAGCTCTCCAAGCTCAAAAATACAATTTATGTGTTATTTTGAGATCTCTGAGCTTAAGGAGATAGCTTTTCTATTCTTTTGAGCTCTTCAAGCTCAAATGTCTGACATAAGTTTAGTAGAATAATGATTTTTAAATTTTTAAACCGCAATAACTTTTGATTAAATTAATCGATTTTCAAGCTGATGGCGGCATTCGATGTACTTTTTTAAGCCTTATGAAGAATATTCAAGTTTGAAATGCTAAAACTAAAAAATTTGGAGTAATTCCGAAAAAACACTTTTTTCGGTTTTCTTTCGTTCACGATATCTCTCGAACGAACCAACCGATTTTGACCGGATTAGCGGCGGTTGACGTGGTTTTTCAAGATTACGGGCGAATTAGTTTTATGAAATTGATTAATAAAGCCGTTTGAAAGTTATTCGAAAAGAACCACTTTCAAACAAAATCTTTTTCTTAGTTTTTTGAGATTTTTAAAAATTTCTCAAAATCTATCGATCCGAATCGGTTCATTTCTTTTTCAGCAATTTTCGTGAGTATTTTGAAAATTAATAATTAAATAATTAGTTAGTTCGCTTATGAAATAAATAATAATAATAATTGCAATTCAAATTGTTTTTTTAGGAATTTTTATAAGTAGTTTGCTAATAAATATCAATTAAAGTGTCAATAAATGAAGTTAATAATAATGATTGCAAGTAAAGTTGCTTTTCTAGCAATTTTCATAAGTTATTTGCAGACAAATGATAATTAATGTGTTAATTAATAAAAGTAAAAATTGTTATTGCAAGTATGATTACTATTCGAGCAATTTTTAGAAGCATCTTAAAAATTATTAATTAAACAATTAATTAGTTCGCTGATGAAAACATTAATATCGATAATTGTAATTAAAATTACTTTTTTACCAATTTTTGTAAGTAGATTGCAAATAAATATCAATTAGTGTCAAAAAATAAAATTAATAATAATTATCGTAAGTAAAGTTACTTTTCTAGCAATTTTATAAGTAGTTTGCGGACAAATAATAATTAATTTGTTAAAATTAATAAAAATAAAAATGCAAGTAAAATTGCATTTCTAACAATTGTTATTAGTATTTCGAAAATCAATAATTACATAATTCATTAATTCTCTTGAAACAATAATACGAAAAATTTGATTGAAAATTATTAGTCAAATATTTGATTAAATCGCTAATGAAGACAATAACAATAATAATTGCAATCAAAATTTCTTTTTTAGCAATTTATAATTATTTTGAAAATTAATAATTAATAAGTTCATTAATAAAAACAATAATAATAATATTTGCAATCAAAATTGCTTCCTTAGGAATTTTTATAAGTAGTTTGCAAATAAATATTAATTAAAGTGTCAATAAATAATATTAATAATAATTATTGCAAGCAAAGTTGATATTCTAGCAATTTTTATAAGTATTTCAAAAATTAATAATTAAACAATTGATTAGTTCACTGATAAAAACAATAACAATGATAATTGTAATTAAATTTGCTTCTTTAGCAATTTTTATAAGTCATTTGCAAACAACTATTAAATTCATGTATTAATCAATAAAATTAACAACAATAATTGCGAGTAAAGATGTCTTCTATTAATTTTTGTATTTTGTAAATTAAAAATTAAATAATTAATTTGTCTTTTAATAAAAATCACAATAATCGCAAAATTGCTATCAAAATTGTTTTTCTAGTAATATTATTAGTATTTTGCAAATTACTAATAATTAATGTGTTATTTAATTAAAATAATAATAATTCTTACAAGTAAAATTGCTTTTCTAACTTTTTTTATTAGTATTTTAAAAATCAACAATCAAGTAATTTTTTATTTCGCTAATAACAATAGTAATAATAATAATAATACTAATAATTTTAAGTAAAATTTCTCGTGTAATCATTTAAGTATGTGTGTTAAAAATCATTAATCAAACTATCAATTAGATTGCTAAGGAAAACAATAACAATAATAATCGTAATCAAAATTTTTTTTTTAACAATTTTATAGCTATTTTTAAAATTAATAATTTAATATTTAATTAGTCTGCTAATAAAAACAATTAAAGCTGATTAGCAGTTTTAAAATTCTATTTTTTAAATAGAAAACAATAATGATAATAATCACTAGTTCGCTAATAAAATTAATAATAATAACAATTGCAATTCAAATTGCTTTTTTAGCAATTTTTACAAGTAGTTTACGAATAAACAAAAAAATAAACGTGTTAATAAATAGAATTAATAATAATTGTTGCAAGTGAAGTTGCTTCTTTAGCAATTTTTATAAGTACTTTGCAAATAAATAATAATTAAAATGTCAATTAATAAAGTTAATAATAGTTATTGCAAATAATATTGCATCTCTAGCAATTTTCACGAGTATCTTGCAAATTAATAATTAAATAATTAACTAGTTAACCAATTAAAACAAAAATATCAATAATCATTCCATCAGATGCTCAAAATTTCCGCCGTTTTGCTGAATGCAGAGATGGCAACGTTCGATCAAGCTCCTTCTTGTCTCAGCCAACATTTCTGCAGACACCGTTGTTGGCGCTGCCATAATCCGCGCCATTGTTTCGAACTGGTCAGCAGGCTCGTCATGGTACACTTCCGCTTTGAAATGCCCCCACAAGAAGAAATCCAGCGGTGTCAAGTCCGGTGATCTTGGGGCCATCTCAGTGGACCATTCCTGCCGAACCAGCGATTATGGAACTGTCCATTAAGGTAGTCCCTGACGGCAATAGTGGAATGGGTTGGCGCTCCATCGTGCTGAAACCACTGCGGTTGCTGCAGCCCTTGTCTTCGTAGCAGATCCGGCAACGTTTGGCGGAGAAACAAAAGATATTGGCCACCCTATTAAATAAAAATTTGATCAATTTTGTCGTTTCATTAATTAAGGGGAAATATCACTGTGACGATCGAAAAAAAAGAGGTAATATTCGAGAATTTTTTTGACAGAGATAATAAAGGAATTTGGGGGTCGGATTTCTTTTATTTTATTAAGGGTACATTAAAGATTATTACCTTAGATTTTTATTAAGAAATACTTAATTATTACAGTTATTAACAATCTCGTAGAGCACTAGAAAAAATTTCCTCTTCCATGATCAGTTCGATAACTCAAAAAAGGATCATCTGAAAATAAAATCTCAAATTTCTTTTTAATCAGTAAGAATGTAGTTATCGTCGCACGTATGGAATTTTGAAAATTTTAATTTAAAAAAAAAATGGCGACTGATTAAAAATTTTTTCACGATTCTTACTGTTTTTTTTTTTTTTTGTTTAACATGGCTAAAAAAATCTTTAAAATAAAAATTTATTAAATTACGAACGTGCGAGGATAACTTCATCCTTACTGATTAAAGAGCAATTTCGGTTTTTATTTTTAGATGATCTGTTTTCGAGTTATCGAACCGACCATAGAGAGGGAAATTTTTTTTAGTGCTCTACGAGATTGTTATTAACTTTGTAATAATTCAATATTTTTCAATAAAAATTTAAGGTAATAATCTTTAATGTACCCTTAATAAAATAAAAGAAATCCGACCCCCGAATTGCTTTATTTTCCCTGTCAAAAAATTCCCGAAAATCACCTCTTTTTTTTCGATCGTCACAATGGTGTACCCCCTTAAATTAAATATTTCTTAAAAGTTTTTAACTTACGTCCATATTCTCCGGTAGATGATACAGCAACACTTGATCACCAATGATGCCACCCCACATGTTAATTTTCCACTTATTTTGGAAATTCCGATTGACAGTTTCCCGTGGATTTTCCTCCGCGTAATAGTGCGTATTGTGTTGATTGAAACATCCTTCCCGTGTGAACAAGGATTCATCAGTCCACAATACGCTGCGGAGAAAATCCGGGTTCTCTCCGTCTAATCGGATGATTAAATTGCAAAAGTTTAACCTTAATGCAAAATCACCAGGTTCCAGTCTCTGGACTTTCCTCTTGTGGTAGGGATGGAGGTTTTCACCACGGGTAATCCTGTTAATCGTCGTTCGGGAGATGTGAAGACGTCGTTCAAGCTTGCGGGTGCTGGTCCCAGGGTTCGCTCGAACTTCGTCGAGAACAAGCTCCTCGTTCTGAACGTTCCGTACATCACGGGGACGGCCAATTTGTTCCACGTTCGCGGGTAAAACGTTACCGGTATCACGCAACCGATTTATAGCCCGCAAAATGACGTTGTGGCTGGGATGATGTTCCCGGTTAGGGAACATCTCTCGATACCGCCTTGACGTCGCTTCGGCGTTTCGACCACACTCGCCATACAAAATTATCATCTCCACGTACTCGGCAGCGGTGTAATTTGGCATTATTAACAAACTGTCACTAACTGATCACAGAAGAAACTAACAGCAATAAACAAATTGCAGAGATACACGAAAAAACAATTGCAATCTAAGCCAAGTAAAAAAAGAAGGGAAGGGCTAAACAAACGTTTGCTGAATTCGGAGAAATACAGGATATTTAAATAAAACGAGAGAGCTTATAAAAAACTTACGAGTAACAAAGACGTCGAAGGCAACGGACTTCATTTATTCAACAATACGAAACATAATAACAATATTACTTTATGACATTAAAGTAATGTTTGAATTTTTATTTTAATAAAAAATAATCCATTAAAATAATAAATAAAAGACAAATATTAATTATTAATCATTTTCTTTCCTTGGTCCTTAATTATCGACTCAAAATAAAAAATTGTGAAAAAGCAATTTTAATTGCAATTATTATTATTATTATTTTTATTGACGAACTAAATAATTATTTTATTTTTTGTATTTCCAAATTACTCGAGATATTTATTCGAAAAGCCACTTTAATTGCAATAATCATTATTAATTTTATTTATTAAGACATTGATTAATTACTTATTTGCTATCTACTCATAAAAAGTGCTAAAAAATAATTTTAATAACAATTATCATTATTATTGTTTTCATCAGCAAGCTAATAAATTGTTTAATTGATAATTTTTAAAATACTTTAAAATTGCTAAAATAGCAATCATACTACTTGCAATAATTAATTTAATTTTTATTATTTAACACATTAATTATTATTTGTCCGCAACTACGTATAAAAATTGCTAAAAAAGCAATTTTGATTGAAAATATTATTGTTATTATTTTTATTAATAAACTTATTAATTATTTAATTTTTTGTCTTTTCAAAATACTCAAAAAATTTATTCGAAAAGCTAAATTACTTGCAACAATCATTTTTATTTTTATTAATAAATAGATTAATTATTATTTGTCCGCAAACAATTTTTAAAAACTGCTAAAAAAGCCACTTTACCCGCAATAATTATTATTAATTTTATTTATTGACACTTTTATTAATATTTATTCGCAAACTACTTATAAAAATTGCTAAAAAAGCAATTTGAATTGCAATTATTATTATTATTGATTTTATTAGCGAACTAATCAATTATTTAATTATTAATTTTCAAAGCACTCACGAAAATTGCTGAAAAAGAGATTTTACTGGAAATTATAATTATTATTATTTTTGTTAGCGAACTAATGAATTATTTAACTATCAACTGTCAAAATACTTGTGAAAATTGCTAAAAAAGTTATTTAATTACAATTATCTTTATTAATATTTTCATCAGCGAACTAATTAATTGTTTAATTATTTATTTTTAAAATACTCACAAAATTGCTAGAATTACAAGCATACTTTGCAATAATTTTTATTTTTATTAATTAACACATTAATTTTTATTTGTCCGCAAACTACTTATAGAAACTGCTAGAAAAGCAACTGTACTTGCAATAATTATTATTAATATTATTTATTGACACTTTAATTATTATTTATTTGCAAACTACTTATAAAAACTGCTAAAGAAGCAATTTCAATTGAAAATATTATTATTATTGTTTTTATTAATGAACTTATTAGTTAATAATTTTTCAAAATAATTATAATATTGCTAAAAAGAAATTTTGATTGCAATCATCATTGTTATTACTTTCATTAGCGATCTAATCAAAGATTCGATTAATAATTTTAAATTACTTACGGAAATGGCAACAAAATGAAGTTTTCTAAAAATTATTATTATTGTTATTGTTATAAGCAAATTAATGAATTATTTGATTATTGATTTTTCAAAAACTAATAACAATTGGTAGAAAAGTAATTTTACTTACAATAATTATTTTCATTTTTATTTATTATCACATTCATAATTATTTATTTGTAAACTACGTATGAAAAATTTAAAAAAAGCAAATTCAAATACAATCATTATTATTATTGTTGTTATTAACGAATTAAATAATTATTTAATTTTTCGTATTATGAAATAACTTAAGAAATTTATTCGAAATGCCACTTTACTTGCAATAATTATTATTAATTTTTATTGATTAACA